>NW_010132562.1:0-1672 GCF_000699245.1 Pterocles gutturalis
CCTGCCAGCAGCACTTCTGCTTCCAGGTTTGGGTGAAATGCCCCAAAATGAGAGGACTCCTGGAGAGCTGGCCATGGGCATCCACTCTGGGGGTGCTGTCTTCTCCCAAAATCCCTACATGTAATCGCCAGGTTGTTGTGTTTCCCTTTGCTCCACCCCAGAGCTGGGCTGGGATGCTCTCCTGTTTATAAGAGGATCCTTGAGGGTCACGCGTCGGGCTGGAGCAAGGCTGAGGATGCTTCCCATCTCTGGGAGGTGCCTGTGTGCCATGTTCTTGGCTTTTGGGGGATTTATTTGGGATTTCTGTGCTGGATGCTGTGGAAAGGTGATTGACAGGCATCTCCTTGTGCTGTTTTATCCAGAGGAGCTGAGGCTGGCTGGGCTGGACACTTTGCCTTTTAAACATCCCCACTCTCGGATGCCACAGCAGACCCAGATGTCGGCGCGACCCTGGACCTGCAGAACGGTGAGTGTTCCCCGGGGTCGAGCAGGGCGAGGAGGGGGTCAGCATCATCCCTGCCCTTGGACCTGATGGGGTTTGTGCACTGGGATGCTTGAAATCTGGCTCGGTTGTAGGTCATGGCCATCTCTGCTCTGCAGCATTCGCTCCCTCCTCATCCTCAGCCGGGAGAGCTCAGTGCCACCGAGCAGGAGGTTTATCCCATATAACAGCTGAGAAATCTCCAGCCCATTGGCATGACCCCAAAAAATGAGCAAGGAGTGACTCAAGCGGGGATGTGATGCGAAGCCTGGGGGTGTTAAGCTCTTGGTACTCACTCCGAGGTTGCAGACCGCCGGCAGCGGGGACCCCAGCCTTGGCGGCACTGGGATGCCTGCGCAGCGTCGGTTTGGAGAGCGGAGATTTGGGGTTCAGAGGGGATTGGGGAGTCCACCAGCTCCATCCTGGGCCAGGTGCTCTGGAGGCTTTGCCCTTGCTCTGCTGTCGAGATGCCGGACAGGGAGTTAAGCGATCCGACCCTGCTGTCCCCCTCCCCTCCCGCCACGGAGACTTTTGCCTTTTGGAAGCTTTTTGGGGCTGGGAGGGGACAGGAGCTGCTCTCCTGGTCCCACAGCCACAGCTGATGCCCTGAAGCTGTAGCTCTGGGGACCAACGCCAGCATGTCTTGCTCCAAATGTCACCGCTCGTTGCCATCTCCAGCCTGCAAGAGCTGTGGGGGTGGCGCAGCTGGACCCCCCCGCCGTGGTCCAGCTGGTCCCCTCCCAAATCAGAGCAGTGAGGTGGGGAGGGGTCTGCTCCCCATGGGCTCAGGCAGGGCTGGGACCAGTCCCCTGTCCCCCTCCCCTTTCGGGGGCTTTTTACAGTGGGGTGGGGGGGTTTGGTCCCAACCCGCCTGGCAGGACGAGGTACAGATTGCGGTGTCGAGCGGTATTTTACCCTGGAATGGCATTTTGCTTTCTTTGCTCGCTGCTCCCGCAATCATAATTGAGACAGCAATAAAATTTCCAATGCAGCTGCAGACAGGTCTTAAAAAATGCATTCAGCCCGGGATTGATGCTGAGCAGAGCTGAAAGGCGGAGGGCAGGCTGTTGCCTGGGAATCCTGCTCTGAGCAGGGTTTCCAGCAGGTCGGGGGCTCGGGATCTCCATCTCTCACCCCCCTGCGCCCTTCGGCTTGTTTTCCTGAAAAAAAAATAAATAAATAAATAAATAA
>NW_010132563.1:0-748 GCF_000699245.1 Pterocles gutturalis
GTGCCTCTCCCGCCCACCGGAGAGCTCTCCCCCCCCGACCCACCACAGGGATGCTGGTGCCACCCCTCGGCTCCTGCTTGTGCCACAGCCCCGGAGGCACCGCTGGCGGTCACAGCAGCAGCCTTCACACCTTGGCAGACTTAAAAGCTGGCTCAGCCATTCAGAAATGCCCCTGGATCATATCAGAGGCTAAGCTCCAGTTGCTTATAGCTTCTATTTTAATTCCGTTTGTAATTCTGTATTAGATAGCGTGACAAACAGAAGCCCCAGAGGAGGGGTCGCTGTGCAGCGGCAGTTTCTCTAGAGCAGAAAGGGTGGTGTGGAAAGCAGCGGTTTCTCAAGGGGGGCTGCTCTTACGGTCTCTTTAAAACTTTGCACTGATGGAAGAGGAGGAAGAGTGGAGGGGGGCTGGAGGAAGCATACGGGAGGAGAGGGACAGGACAGGCAGCGGACTCCACCGTGTGGACACAACTCGACAATTACAGGCAATTACAATTACAGACTGCAGGGAAGAAAAATGGAGCTCACGCGTTGACTACTGCGGAGAAGAACCTGCTGCAGCAGCCCCAGGGATGGGGAAGGGCACTCGCAAGTCTTGAAAGGAGGGGAAAGCAAGAGTCTGAATCCTCAGTGGGCTGGCTGATCACAGGAAAAAACAAGTGATGTACGTTTTATGATGTTTAGCCACGGAACGGGCAAAGCTTGTGCCGCTGTTAATCGTCCTTCTTCCAAGCCCAAGATCGGAGCA
>NW_010132564.1:0-6014 GCF_000699245.1 Pterocles gutturalis
ACTTGCTGAGGGTGCACTCAGTCCCACTCGTCCATGTCTCCAACAAAGATGTTCAGTACCGACCCCTGCGGAACACCACTTGTCACCAGTCTCCACTTGAACATTGAGCCATTGACCACAACTCTCTGAGTGCAGCCATCTAACCATTTCCTTATCCAGTGAGTGGTCTCTTCTCTGAGAAGCTATAACCCTAGTAATTAGACAAGATTTTCACAAAGCTGGTTGACTTTTTAAATTTGTTTAAATGATTGCTGCTGATCTGTCACACAGAACAGGAACAGTGCAGTTTCTATTACCCAAAAAACTTTGTCATTATTATTTATTCATATTAGAGCAACACCTACAAGCTTTATCCAAGGTCAGATACCGCCAGTTCTGGGCTCTTCACAATCACAGAATAACATGCAGGCCCTGCCTTGAATGGCATACAATCTAACTTGGCAAGACAGACAAAAAATAGCATAAAGCACAGAAATAAGTATCTTGTTCAAGGTCATATAGCAGGTTGATGGCGAAGGATGAAATAAGAATTGTTTCTCCCACATTGAAATCTCTTGCTCCCACTGACTGGAAATTGCTGTCTTTTTTTTCAAGCTGCCTTTATAATATATATTCTTGACTCTCAAAGCAATATTGTATGAAATTATTTTTCATACTGATCAGTGCATGTTAGTCCTATGATTTTCAGCAGTTTCCCTCTCTAAACATGACTCTAATGTGCTTACACACTGCATTACAGAGAGAAAGGAACTTACCCCGCCAACAGCAAAACAAAAAATGTCATATACCTGTATTACTCTTGTGCTATACTGAAACTAATAAATACTGTTGAGAAGTTGGATTCACAGGCTGAGGCTCAGCACTGATTACATTTATTAGCTTTTTCTCAGCTTGAAGCACAAATAAAGAAAGCTTACAAGTTCTCAGAACTTGGGCAAAAGTAAGTTTCTGGCTCACTACTTGTTAGTCTCTTGGGTTTAACAAGCTGAGTAAGTAATTCGTGGGGTTTTTTTGGGTTTTTTTTGTTTGTTTGTTTGTTTTTGCTAAAAGGGTTGCAGCAATGTTACAATGCTGCTTGCAATGAACAAAATGACCTGCCTGATCAAAAATTTTAATTTGCTTTCTTCAGTCCCAGTTTCTCATATTCTGTAGCTAAACCTGTTTGGCTGTCTCTCTACAGAAGGTCTCAGTGCATTTCTCAGAATACAGCCTCTTTTTTCTGCATTTACCAATTCTTAATGTTAGGTCTATTTTGTTAACAAGGAAGTGCAAACACATATATGCTGTTATCAGGAAAGAGAATTTTATTTAGTCAGAGTACAAATAGTGACATTTTTCTAGCTGTTCTATTGAGACAACTAAATAGCATTTTGAACAATATATGAATAGACATGCGGGAATTAAACAACCAGCAGTTATTGTGCATACTTAATTGTTACTGAAGTCCATGCATGACTGCAGGTTTGGGCTTGTGGTAATTAATTTAATTCTTTGTGATTTGGTAATCTGATCCACTGCTGGATGTGTAACATGATAGATGGAAGAAAACTGTGTTGGGGCAGTTTAACATAAAAAACAGACAAAACAGATCTGTTTGGTTGAAAGCTTTGCTCACACTTTCACTGTGTAAAGTAACGCTATAACAGAGAAAATTATGTCTATATTCAGAAGTGTTCTTGGTTACACCATCTAATCCTTCAAATGCTGAGCTACAGACCAACAGCTTCAATAGTAAAGCTGGTCTTAAGATGCCTCAGAACCCCATTCAATCCAGACATGCTGAAATGCAGTGTCAGAAAAAACATACATAAATTTAATGTTTCTTAGAAAACTGGACAACATTAGGACATGTCTGGGGAGTCGTGTCTAAAAATAGTAATATGACAAGTGAGGACAAGAGGAGCACCTGAAAATATGACTATACAAACTAAATTTACCAGTATACTAGCACTGGACTTCACTATTACCATGTCGGTTCAGAACAGCATAGATGCTTACAATCATACACTAGGATGAATATGACTCGTAAACAACTTTAGTACAACTTTTCAATCAAACACAGAGTAACACCCCTAAAAGGCTTCTTTTGTTCCCAGTGTCACAGACACTGAATGGGAGTATACTCTTATCCAGGTGGATAAACGATCACATTAAATTTCATTAATATATTACACTAGAAAACAAAATTTTCAGAACTCATTAGAGATTTTACTTTCTGATTTGAAACACTTGAAAGACACTAAATACAAGATGTTTTGGAAATCAGCCTTGTTCACACTATCTCAGGTTGGCACTCAGAGGAGCCCCCTTTGTCCTCCTAGATCAATAGCTACTCCTGAAAAGTTAGACTAGAATACGAAATATTTAACATGAGGCTTATCTGCAAGTTCTTAGCAAGTACTGAATAAAGATTGTGATTGAAAGTACTTCAAGAGCCTCAAAAACCACAAATAATATTTTATCACTAAAAATATTTTTAAAATATTATTTTGGGTTCAATAACAGTTTGAGGTCAAGGTTCAAATTTGTTTTCTATGTTACTCTAAGACTCACCTATCTGAAGTACATTCTAAAGTGACGTTTGGATGCAAAAGTATCTGATTTCCGTAATGGTTCTAAACGAAAGCTTCTTAAGAAGACCCCACTGTATAAATTATCAATCTCTGTCAGTGGTGGTTAATAGCATGCTTTGAGAGTGCTGATTAAAACAAAAGGTCAGAGCAAACATCAGTGCTCCAGAGACTCTTGTAGATAGCAGTGTAATTAAAATGTAACTCTAGACTGCTTCATGCTTTCTATGTCAGCATCTTTCCAGCAGGGAATGGCCAGAGAGCCTGGCAAACCCAAGCAGCCCTAGTAGAAAGTGGTGGGAGATGTCTGAAGAGGAAGCAAATAGATAGGCATCGATGTTATCAACTCATGCTACATACTGGAACCCAGACACCCTTTTTTTCTTTCTTTCTTTCTTTCTTTCCTTCTCTTCCTACCCCCTTCCCCCCTCACCCTTCCTTTCAGTGTGCATGCTGTCCTGCCTTTTGTTCTGGCAGAGATAAGATGTATAAATTATGAGTGGTTGACAAAGTATACTCTAGTGCCTGAGGCAGCTCATCAATCATTTTCCACATGTCGACAGGTAATTGATGCGAGCCCTGCAGGCGCATCTCCATCAGGTAAAAAGGGGAAGGAATTAAATCTGCTGTCATGGTTTGAGCAGATGATCTGTATTTAACATTCTTTTTAATTTAGAAGTTGTTTATTTTAAAATGTACTTGGATGCTCTACCTCCCTCCCATTCTCTCTCCGTCTTCTTCTTTCTCCCCAAGACCTGTAACTGTCTGTACTCTGTCACACGAAAAAGAATCCCTTCTGCAGGGTGAGTGGGTGCTGCAGCATTGGACAGCAACAGACCACCCAAAGACTGTTGGGGAGCAGCTGAAGAACCTAGTTTCTACTTCACTGAAGCTTAACAACAAAGACACTGTTTGTCAGGCCATTATCTGTCAAGTGACTTAGGTTCTGACCAATCTAGGATACTAAATACACAGACTTTTTTCTTTGGTTATTATCTTTATTCCACTTAACTACATGTCTCAACTTGTTTATATTTCTTGGCTTTGAACAGAGCATTTTAAAATTAAATAATCAGGGCAGAGGCAGAGAAGGGGGAAGTAGGAAATTGTACTGGCTGGGATAGAGTTAATTTTCTTCATAGCAGTTTACATAGTGCTGTGTTTTAGATCTCTGACCAAAACAGTGCTGACAACACACAAAGTTTTATCTATTGATGAAAAGTGTTTGTCCAGCATCAAGTCATTCCCTGTTTCTCACTCCATTTCTGTTGTGAATAGATTGGGTGTGTGCAAGGGGTTGGGAGGAGATGCAACCCCGCAGATGACCCTAACTAAATAAAAAGATATTTCATGCCATATAACTTCATTCTAAGCAACTAAACAGAAGAGGTAGATTTAGGTATGTTAGCCTTCTTTTGCTCAGGAACTGGCTGGGCATTGGCCTACCCACGTGAGGTGGTGAGTGACTGCATCACTTGGTTTTATTTGTGTTTTTTTTTCCTCTTGCAGTTAAGCACACTACATCAGTTCTTTGTAATCTATGCTAGTGATTATTTACTCTGGAAATCCATTTGAAGATATAAATCTGTTAAAACCTGGATGATGTGGAATCTCACAACATCAGATGCTATAGTTAATGTAATTAAGCATTTTTCAGAGACTGGAGCTGAGCCTTTCCACCACAACTGAGAGAGTGTTTCTTTAAAAAGATGCTGAACACCAGAACTGAGACACAGTACTGTTGAAGGATAGCATGGCACCCATCGTTTCACTGTGGGTGGAGGTGAAAGTTAAGTGTTAAATGAGGTTTTGTGTTGATAATGTTCCATATCTTTACGATCTTCTGTATCTTCACAGTTTAGGTTGCAAATAGTCAGTGCAAATCCAAGCAAATAGTGCTTGACAGGTTCACCAACATTGACACAGAAGAGCTTCCTCCATGAATTACTCACTGCTGCCAACTCAAAAGCCCCCTAAATCCATGGCTTACTAGCACAATACTCCCAAGCACAACACAGATAGACTGCAGGGAGAGAAAGCTTTCACTTAATTTGACACTAAAAACAGAAAGACAAAAGGCCTAGTCTGAAGACCAATGGTCCCCATTAATTTCAAAACCAAACTTAGTGAGGCCTAGAGACAATTGATTACATATTAGCTGTAAAAAAAAAAAAAAAAAAAAAGTCATTGGGATTTTCAGAATGAACCAGAATTTAAAATACCTCTGGCATAGTTTGAGGCTAAACTGAGCAGCAAGAAGGAAGTGGAAGACAGAGATCTGTGAGCTACTGTCACTTCCATTCCGAAATGCTCTAAGAAAAGAAGCTTAGATCATGGAGAAGAAAAATGTAAATCAAAATATGAAAGTATGTGCTGCCAAACATAGAAAAAACAGACACAAATTATGAAATACTACACTATAAAAAGGTAGAGGAAAGATCCTGAAAAGACCAGCTGTCTGGATAAAACAGGAAAATCAATTTATTAAGAAAAGAGACTACCTACCGATTTCTAAAGGGATTAACTCAAGCAGAACAATTGAAAAAAAGATGGGGGGGGGGCGAGGCTAGAAGAGTATTGAGGATAAAGAAATGCATATGAATCATTCAACACGTTAAGGGAAAAATAAATTGCAAATCTTTAAAATAATTTAAGTAAGACATGGAACTTTTCAGGTGTCTTGGTCTAAAGGAATACCATAAATAAATATTCAAAGAACACAAGAAATATAATTAAAGCTACTGTTGTTAGCTGCATATCTAAAAGGCCTTACACAGATCAAAGAAATGTATGTCTTGAAGTTGTCTTAATTTTATGCAGCTTTTGGTCTGGCAAAGGAATTAAAAGCTGTAAAACAAGTAAGGATCTTAAAGCAGAAACATTCTTATAAGAGTGTTCTTTACATTTTTAAATAGTAAGATGTTTCAAAAGCTTTCTCCATATTTGAGGAACTTACGCACTTTCCATGAGAGAACTAACATCACAAAAATCATTGTCAAACAGACCTCCAAAGGAGGACCCATTTTGCTTCATGTTATGACAAATGTACTTTTGACAAATATGTCAAATTCATTAAATATTTCTCTAGAACACAAAGTTACTTCAGATAATTTACGCATTTATAGTTCTGGATTCAATGAAACATTTGCAAAACTTTAAATGGTGTTTCATCTCTGTAGCTAATTGTAATAGTGTAGATTTGCTATACTGAAACATTTTTTTTCTCTGATTAGTCAAGTGCGGTATATCTTGCTCCTACCACAAGTAACAACTGCATACTACTATTGGACTGATGGCAACAACTCAGCAACAACATGTATCCTTTTTTTCTCCAAAGAAAAGGTGTGCTTCCTATATTAAAGAAGAAAGTACCAAATATTAAATTTTAGCCTCACTATTGTATATACATGACAAACTGTCCTGGTTTAAGCTGAGACAGAGTTA
>NW_010132565.1:0-27692 GCF_000699245.1 Pterocles gutturalis
TGTGATTCTGTGATTCTGTGAAATAAACAAGATGGGTAATGACAAGAGGAGATGGCACGGAGGAAGTGATTTGTCTAAAAGAAGAATGGCTAACTGCAGTATAGCATCTGGCTCCCCTCACTTTACAAGTTTAAGTCACAAGCGTTTTGCTCATTTTACAGGCACACTATTCACAAAAACACAATTCCGATGCTTATTTTAAAAGCAGTATCAAAACATGATGTTGTTAGCATCCCAATGAGGTTAAAATACATTTAAATGGTGTATATCTCAAATCTTTTCACCTGCTCAGTGAACAAACTACATTGTTTACAGACTCTTGTGCTCCAGACACCATTGGATTGTCTTTATTCTCTCTACTAGTGAGTGACCAAATTATTAATGTAAGGAGGCATGTATCCTGTCACCTGGGAAAGGTGTGTTCTTAAGAGAAGAGTGTTGCTTGTTCATTTGGATACTATTTTGTTTGCCAGAGTATCAGGGGGCAAGGAAACAGTGGAGCTTCCCAATACAAAAGGGGAGAGAGAGAGTGTACTTAGCACATTGAGCTAAGACAGCTTGTGTTCCCTTTCTACCAAGGTACAGGGCAGGATGCTTTCAGGAAAGGTGCCAACCCTCTCATAATGGATAATTATCTTAGACTATTCTGTTGACTACCCATGCTGAATCTCATATTAATGGCAGCTTGAGAGATTTGTGGTTTGTTGCATAATAGGACACTATCTGAGATGTTCATTTCTCTTTTTGTATTCTCAATAGGCTTTGGGGAATAACAGATGCAGCCAACTGACAGGCAAACTTTTTACCTCCTTTCCCCTCCTACCCCTCTCAAAAGAACTGCTGGGAAGATATCTGTTATCTCAGTCAGCAAACACACAAGCTCTTCTGTACCCTCACCAGGAATGACAAGATGAACAACTGAGCGAGATGGAGAGGAAACGCAAGGGCAGCCCAGGAGTCTGAAACATAAACTGTCCTTTCACTGGTTGGTTACTTGGCAGAGATGAAAAGCTGCCTGGGAGGGACACAAGTGATGTATCAGCATCATAAACTCTCTGGTCATTGTCACCTCCCTAATGAATGTTTACAATGCACACTGGAAAGCCGCTGTCAGTGTTTGAACCAGTAGGTCCAGTGCAATAGGACTATTTCTGAGTTACTGGCACAAACCCATGAGACAAATATTTCATCATGAATCTGTGTCCTCTTCCTAGCCTTTTGCCTCTGTTATGCTTTTAAGTTGCAAACTCTTTCTGAGGAACTTTTCTCAGAAAAAGAGTGCACAGTGTCCAACACATTCAGGCCTTGCTCCTGCTTGAGGTCTCAAGTTTCTAGCTCAACAGAGTATCCAACACTGTGAGTATTATCCTAATTCAAAGAGAAGCATTAAATGTTGGTTGGTTTGCTTTTCTGAGAATTTTACAATCCTTAAAGAAAGATGTCATTAAATATTGTTGTTATATGAGTATTTTACCTAATGCTCTAAGCTTCCAAGCTCGTTAGAGGTGCTAGAGAACATTGTGGACATGTCTAGTGCAATGCCAGCAGCACCAGAGAAAGAAGCACATTGTCGAAACCAGGAGAGACCATTAACCAAACACTCGAGGCTCTTAACTGTGAGGAATAAAGAGCTGGAGGCAGGGTATTGGAGGTGAGAATGCTACTGAAGGCATCTTTGGGGATGACCTTTTGTGTTCTCCTAGGAAATAAGAGACTTCCAGTGAGAGGAAACAAAAGACCTGAACAGATTTGGGACTGGAGCCAGGGAAAAGAGTCACTAACAGAGACTGGTAATTTTGCATGAATTGTTGTTTTGTGTTGTTGAGCACCAGGACACAGCTGGTGTACTGGCGAACCTGAGGATTTGTATTAACTGTATTGAAATGATAATGAAGTTTTTATTTTATGATTGCAGATGTTGGTGGATTATTGTCATTAAGCTTATTAGCGTAATAGTAAAAATATAAATTTTGCTTTGCTTACAGTCTTATTTGTTGCAGGTTTGTGAAATTAAATTTAAATAGCTATTAAATAATTTAAAATACCATAAAAGGTCAATTGAAAGCACAGCAATGAAGGTGAAGTGGTCTGACAGATTCAAATTCTTGAGAGTTTGGAGTGAAATTGCCTTCCTCTGTTACACTCTGGGCCCAGGTACAGCAGAAGCAAAAGGGAGATCTGGGGTTGTTTTATGAAGTATTGAAAGAACAATGGTCTGTTTTGCAAATTGATTTTTCCCTTTGTCTCGTGAAAAAAAAAAAAACCACAAAAAACAAAAACAAAAAAACCCCAACCATCTAATTACTGGGGTCATCTAGATTTCTGGCTGCCTAACATGGAGCATCTCAAAACCACCCCATTTTCAGATAGGAGGCTCTTCACGTTTTCTGTGAATCAGCCTTGAGTTTCTCAGTTTAACACCCAACATACTATCCATGGTTGTAAATATTAGCTTACTACATAAGAAATGCCTTTTTCAGCTTATTCAGTACAGTGACCAAGCTGTCTCTTTTTTTTAATATAAAACAGGTAAAATGGGTGTACTAGGACATTTGATTTCTTATGTATGATCTAGGTATATATTAAATACATTAAGACATCTCACTATGCTTATGAGCTTGCAATCTCTATGGCCATTAGAAAACAGTTAGGGAATTCCCCAGCTCAACCCAGTGGTTACCCCTCCCTAAGCAATGGGATTTTTTGAGACAATACTTACTGCCAAGTCACACTTACAAATGTGAAGCTCTAGTTTTTTAATATACCCCTCGAGGCTGCGATAAGCAGCCTTTGGCAGCTAACCAACCAGCCAGTGACAGGTGGCGAGGCACCAGAAGAAAGTCATGCTGCAAATAGAGTGAGTGCTGTGCTCTCACACAGAAATCTAGCATGGGAGTCCTCAAATGTGTTGACAGTGAAAAAAATCACAAAAGGATCATTCTGGCCCACTCGTTTGGCTGCAGACATTCTAATATATGTTGTGGCTGATCCAGTGCCTGCTGATGCGCCTGGAGCAACGTTAGAGCACAACTTTCGAACAGTGTAAGTGTTACAACGAGCCTGTCTCTCTGCTCCTGTGCATGATCATCCAGCTTAGCTACAAAATCACAATAACCGATTTCTCTTAGAGAGTACTGAAGTTTACACCCTTTCTCTGGGCTATGAGTTAGACTTCTGCTTTCAAAAGGAGGAATAAACTGCTGGTTTTGAAGACCTTAGGAAAGAACTTTAAACTCTTTATGCGCATACTTTGACACATATAAACAAAACAGCCATTGAAAATCCAGTCCTTGGAAATCATAAAATAAATATTTTCCATTTCCTTTTAACTATAGTAATTCCTCAGATGTTCTTTGCATGCCACCCTCTCCTGCAGTAAATTCATAATGATAAAAATCTATAAAAACATCCGACTAGACACAAGGCTTAGAATTCTTAGTATTCCTACCATGTTGTTAGCCATTCTCTCTTATTTTTATTCACTTTGCAATGAAAAAAATGTCACTCCAAAAAAAGTGAGCAAGTTAATTGAGGGGTAACAGCTGTATAGTGCAGAGAAAGGCTGGTAAAACTCTGGGGTTTCTGTGTCAATCCCTGTAGTACCAGAGCCATTTACACTGTGAGAGGCTGTATGTATGTGTTGTGCACAGGTGTGTATGCATGCTATATATAATTGTGCATTTATACAGAGATGTACACACAAACTTTTAGCTATCCTTAAAGAGGCTATAGCGCAGTTTCCTACTTGAAGGCAGTCAGAATAAAATAACTATTAATCTTCCAGCACAGCCTAGGCAGTGACAGGGTAAGCTCCCACATTATGCTGCCAACAAGCTTCCTGGGCTGAGAAGTTCATTCCTTTCTTGTCCTCTTGGCTGAGCCTACCTATAGACACGCCAACAAGCATTAAGAATTATAGTGCTCTCTGTCATGACACCTGACTCATCAAGGTACTAAACCACCTGCTTGATTTTGATTATTCAGGCACATTCTCAGCTCCCGTAGCTGAACAGGCACCGCATTAGTCAGAAAATGTAACTGACAGCACTTACTATCTCCTTTCACATAAACTACAAAATGGAGACAGCAAATAGTCACTGCTTTCCTGCTCTCTATCTGAACTGGTGCTTTGAAGCCAGCAGGCCAAGAAATATTTTATTTAAGTCTTGAGTTCACAGATTTTTTATATGTTCATTTTAATTTAGGGCAAATTTCTGCTTCCCATATTTATAGGATGCAAGTGGAAATGGGAATGAGCCTTCCTTTCAAAGTACATAAAGTTACATAAAAATTATTAACTTCAAAAAATGTGGACAACCTGAATCTTCCTCTGAAGTATATGGCTGTCAAAAGGCAAGCCTAAAAAAGATTGTATCAATTTACCTCTTTCACATGACTCAGCACTGAGAAGCAGTGCAATGCTCAAAACGGTTTCACAGCCATGAGTAGCTTGCAGTCCCCAGATTCTGCAGAAGGCAAAAGTAAAAAAAAAAATTTGCGAGATGAACTATAAGTGAAAATGAAGTTCTTCTGTTCAGTACTTAAGGTGATCTTCTATTTGTATCAACAGAGTACTGCTGTTTTAGTGTGATTATGCTGATGCATAATTTAGTTGATGGTAGCCTGGAGCCAATAGTGCCTTGTGATTTCAATGCATATCAGAGTATTGAAGTAAGGCCAACAGAAGATTCAGATACCAAGCCCTTCTGAAAGATCAAGTTATATTTGTTCATTTATAGCAACCTTCCACTACTTAAAGGGGGCTACAGGAGAGATGGGGAGACACTCTTTATCACGGAGTGTAGCGATAGGACAAGGGGTAACAGTTTTAAATTGAAAGAGGACAGACTTGGATTAAATATTAGGAAGAAATATTTCACTGTGAGGGTGGTGAGGTACTGGAACAGGTTGTCCAGAGAAGCTGTGGATGCCCCATCCCTGGAGGTGTTCAAGGTCAGGTTGGATGAGGCTTTGAGCAACCTGGTCTAGTGGAGGGTGTCCCTGCCCGTGGCAGGGGGACTGGAACTAGATGATCTTTAAGGTCCCTTCCAACCCAAACTATTGTATGATTCTATGATTCTATGATTCTACGACTTTGGACGTCCAGATAGACATTCAGGGAAAATATAATGACTGCTTTCCGAAGCTGACCTGACATGACTAGAAACAGGATATATCTACCTTAATATCAAGCCCACGCAAAGGTTCTCTGTCATAATTTAAAATACTGAATAGCTTAAAAATTAAAATCCTACAAACAAGTCAAAATAAAACTTTGCCATAAGTATATAACTATTTCTCTATTCAGCTGTTTTCGCTACAGGTGTGAGGACAAAAACATGAATCTGAGTAGATAAAAATATGTAGATTTCTTCCTATTTAAAATATGTTCACAGAGATAATTCTGCAAGGAGATCAACCTGACTGGATACAATCTCAACTTGGGCATATGTCCAATAATAATTGAACAAGAAAAGGATCTGCATAAGGAATTAACCTTCATAAAACAACCTCTGGAAACAGAACTTCCACAGCTTCACACTGTGACACATAAATCCAGAGATCACCCATCAGTTATACCCGTATTGACTATTCTGGTCTACCGTTATCATTTAGCAATATCTTGTCCTCTGCAAGGGGTGTTGTTAGGTTTTCTGAGTGGTTAGTTCTGTCAGAGTTCACTGCTTGATTAGCAGTATTCCATAACAGGGCTGGTGCATGTCAGAGTGTGCATTATTAACCACTTGTTCCCCTCAGAAAACCTGCTCAAACTTTTCATATTGATGTTACAGAATTGCCTGACTTGTACCAATTACAACTGATAATTTGCTTTACTAACACTGCAAGAAGTAGTCCAATAAATTATAGCCAATTTTATTTTCTGAAAAAAAGTACTTTGGGGGGGTCATTAGCTATTAAGTTATTTTATTATTTTTAATATGTAAATAAAACAGGTTAAGGCTACCAGTCTGAATAGAAGTAAAAATTAAGCTTATTTTTGAAGGGAGAAATATTGCATATTCAAACACATGCATGAAAATTTTATATTTCACATATCACTAACTAAGGTACCAAAGGAATATATGTTACTTATTTTTTAAAGATGCTTGAATCATAATCTTAAGCAAGTACCTACCAGAAAATTACTGAACAGCAACATCAACAATCCAACAAGAACAGTAAAAAAAAGACATTTTTCAAGATTGTTTTCTCCTAAGTCAGCACAAAAAAATAAAACCTGTTTTTAAAAAATAAGTCAGGAAATATTCATTACACTGTGTTTTTCAAGATCCAGTGTTCCTCAGAACAGTGGTGATCCAAACAAGGTGTTGCAGCACCCTGAGATGTCAAGAAGGTCTGTATTGACCCTTTCTCTCTTTCTAAATAGAAATTTCACACTGGATATGCGTTGCCCTCTTAGCAAACCTTTTTTCTCAAAAAAAAAAAAAAAAAAAAAAAAGGCAGTTTATGGATTTTTTTCTAAATTAATAAATTAGTATTTTCCAGTATAAAAGCATTCCACTTACCTCTCAGCCATTCAGCAAGGTTTCTTACAAGCTGTTCCACCACAGTGGCATAAAATCAGCCAAACAGGTGGCCACCACGACAACATGGCACCAAACAGGCACTCCTCAGGCCAAAATTCAGCCAGCAGCTCAGCTGAAGTCATTGTGACGTCTGATCTTTCTTCCAAAAGATCACTCGTACTTGGAAAAATAGAGAAGGCAATATTCTATCCAATTCTCAACAACTTGACGATGACATTGCTCTTCAATTTTTAATTCACAAGTTTTTGTATCAGCATCTTCATCCCACCAATGCTTTGGAAAATTTTAATTTATTTACAGCTATCCCATACATTTTCCTTCATTATTTGTATTTCTTCCAGAGGTGGCACTGACACAGAGCCACTGGATGTGTGTGGATTTGTCCTGTTTTCTTTGAGCAGTTTCTGAAGGCTGAGTTTATTTACTTGATAGCAGACGGAGCATGTGCAGATGTTCCTGTATTACATGAGCAGCAGCTTTGGAGCATTAAGTTTGAATCCAGTTGTGTGAAGGATACAGAGAAGACAAAAGAAAATTTCTTTTTCTTTAATTCACTGTAGGAAAATTGCAACTGACCTTGAGAAAAAGGTAAGAAAAATTAGTTCATGGGAAGTCATTTTCATTTACGCACCATGTGTACTTCTGCTTACACTACTGCAGAACTCTGTGAGGAAGTCAACATGCACCAACATTTAATACACAAGCTATGAACTATTAACAGTTAATTTAGGATTATTCAGTATAAATTCATTTTATATCAACAGTAATGAGTGCTTTTTTCCAGATTCTAGCTGTATTTGTTCTTCCCTGTACACTGACTGTAGGCTGATTGACAATTTCAAACTAAATACCAGTAGCCCAAAATAACATACTCCCACTTTCAGCTTGTGCTTGAATATTCATATCTGCAGATGTAGGAGTAAAATAGAAGACAGAGAAGTGGAGAAAAAAAAAAAATCTCACTGAGGTTCCAGGTGTCTAATGTTTGACATTGGCTCACCTCAATGAATGCTCTTTCCTGAGATAATTGGACACTACTATCACCCCCACAGAAAAGTTTCAAATTTAAGATTCTAGTCTTGCAAATGTGTTTGTTTAATGGAATGGACCAATGAACCTCTAAGATTTTCTTACCCCTTTCAGCATTACCAGATTAAATCCTGAACATGCATTTCAAAAAGATTCTTATAAAAATAAAAGTTTTCATTCTTAAAATCAGATAGCACAGTGAGGCTGGCTTCTTCAGTGCAAGCTTTTGGACCAGAACTGTAGCAGGGAGCTACTTTGTGCCCACGCCTCCACATGTCCAAAAGGCTGCAACCACTACCTTTAGGCCATGTTAGTATGTTATTATTAGGCACTATATACATGCACAAAACGAGTTTAAGGGCCTATTATCTCACTTGCATAAACAAACTGTTTGGTTGTGAAACAATTTAGCATCTGGCTTTACAGCGGGAATTAATTATTCATGTTCCTTACTGTGTTACTGCTACGGATAAAAAAGGAAAACCCACTTCAAAATGAAGACAATTCATAGTTATGTCTCAACAGCCTGACACTATTTTCTTAGCACAGAAGAATCTATGTTACTTACCACTTCTGTTGTGTAAAATGGAGGCTACTCAGGATGAGTAAAGAAATGTCCCCCAACCCTCCATATCCAATCAAGTCTGATATCTGGAGAAATCAAGTCTGATACCTGGCTTAAATTTAGTCATTCATGCACGTGGGGCATCTGTCAAAAGCTACAGCCTCTCCCACTGAACATTAACTAGCAGGTCTTTTTCGCATATTCAGGCTTAGCAGAAAACTGCAGAAATAGTATCCAGTGGCTTTAGAGATTCTGCAGACTCTATGCTCATGCAGCAAGTATGGAATATTTGGGTTCTTCCAGTCCTTAGTTAATCTCCCCCCCAGGCAATAAGTGCCACTGTGTAAAGAAAGGAGAGGATTCAGGAAGTATAGTGAGGTTGCCACGGTTTGCTTTTCTGAATTGTTTTAATCACGTTATAGAGACTAATAATGCAATGTGAGCCCCATAAAAATAATTTCCATCAATATATTTTTTCACTGCCATAAAGTATTGCACCTTCATGATTAATCCCTTCATCACAAAGAAAAAAGATTAAAAAGTAGACCTGAAACATACTCTTAAGATTTACTGGTTTCTTTGACATATCAGTATGTGAGTAGAATAAGAATTGTTTTGCACAGTAAGAAAAATGCCAGAGTCTTTCTATTTCCTTCTCACTTCTATCCTTCATTCTCAGTGTAGGATGAGTGAATGTTTAGTATATAGAGAACAAGCAAATTACAGGTGAGATTATCCATACACGCAGGCTGGCATAGCCTAGCAGAATCAAGAGTTACTCCAGTCTGCACTAACTAAAGAATCTGTCCTACAAGTAGGACTATCTAAACAATTGATACCTCCGGGTCAGTGGCAGAGCAGAAATAAATAACGTATGCAAAATAGACCGTTTTTCAGACTTTCTGACATGTAAAAATTTAGTGAATT
This sequence comes from Pterocles gutturalis, assembly GCF_000699245.1. NCBI lineage: Eukaryota > Metazoa > Chordata > Aves > Pterocliformes > Pteroclidae > Pterocles > Pterocles gutturalis. Next base: position 9,070 of record NW_010132565.1, read on the forward strand.
AAAAAGAAAAATGTTTCAAGATAGGAATATTTTTTTTTTGTTATATTTCAGGGCATCTTTAATGTAGAACTAAGTAAAATTTGGAAACTAAGCTAGAATTACAGCAGAATAAAACAGAAACTTGAAACAGGGAGGTGGCAGAACTGTTGATGTGGTGATATCTCCTCCTCTGCAGCCATGATGAGAGCCTAAAAACCAATCAAGGAGGAAGTGGCTAGTGTTCAATGCCCTAGATAGCTCTATAAAAACCTTATGCAAACCAAGAAGCTCTCTTTAGAATAAACAGGACTATAGTGTTTCCTTGCTTCACAGGTATGCCATGATTTGGGTGATAGAAATATGAGTAGTCTGAGTAGAAAAAATGGGAGAACAGTCAGGTTGATTTTTCTCAGTAAGAAGTTGTGGGAAACAAGAAGATCTAATAAAAAAAAGTAATGGTGTTGCCATAGAAAATGCCAAACTCACAGAAAGTTAAGCATGAGTCACAACATGGCACAGAGTGGTTTACGTTTATAGTCGAAGGGATGCATTCCAACCCTTGTAGACACACCTAGCATAATTTTTATTTTAAATTTTATTTCAGGTTCTGACCTCAGTGGTAGAAGAGGCAGCCACAAGCTCAAAAGAGGCTGTAAAATCTGGCCCAGAAGTAAATAAATACAAGGGCAGCTAGCTTGAGCTGCTGTGACAATGATGTTAGCAGGTCCCAAATTAGCCAGCTTATAGCAAGATCAGTTGTTTGACCACAATGTGAATATATCTACAGCATCTGAAAGGCCAATGTAGCTGTGATTAAAAAGCCACCAGGCTGCAAAACAGTCCCTCTCTCATGTAAACACAGTTTTATATTTCACTCAGCTGTCGGTTTTCCATAATTGTATGTAGGAGGAAGCTTCCAAAAGAGCAAAAAAGATCAATTTGGGGAACTAACTGATTGGGAAGGATTAAAGACTTGATACTGCAAGTTCTTCCCAGGGCATACAAGGGGAAGTTCAAGAGGTTTACATCTTTAGGTTTCTCTGAGTAACAGTTCCTAGGCACATGAGTTTGCCTTGTGCAGTCCTGTATATCAGTGTCCCCAGCATAAATGGTAGAACAATGTCAAGACAAATGATCTACAGGTAATCCATGGGTTATACCAGGCATGAGAATCCAAAGGAGAATTTGGATGCAACAGGGTACGGCGATGCCAGAACTTCTGCATCTTCCAAGCCCCGCGCCAGGTCTGGGCTGGTATGATTTGCAAGGAAAAATAACTGAAGAAGTTGTGCTTTCCTACACTGTTAAGTTTATTCTGAAAATCCTCGGTTCTTTTTTTTCCCAAGATGAACAAATAAAAAATATCTCCAAAGTGATGAGCTATAGAAAGAGAGCATGAATGTCTTGGGAATGACCAGTTTACAAATAGGAAGAACAAAAAACCATGGAGGCTTACATACATAAATTTAACAAAAAGACTTCTATTCAGTCCTCAAAGTTAATCTAGACTTGTCAGTGTACTTTAATTCTTCAGTAGGAGTGTGTATCAACTATCTTGGAACACATGACCTGACTTAGTGGGTTTGAAAATTAACACTAAAGCACTCAGCTAATTTTTTTCCTGTTCTTAAGAATTTTCAGTTGTACATCTCCAGGAAATGTGACCAGATGTCTTGAAATAAACATAATCCATCACTATTGCACTGACAGGTTGACTTTTTTAATGAGTTTGCTAATGCATTTCCAAGAGTCTGATGTGCTGAGAAAAGGTATGTCTCGTCTTTGTTTCATAGAACAGGGGGTCATCATCCAATCAGTGATACATCCCACACACGGTTAAATAAGACCACCAGGATCTTTCTTCTATAATTATAATGCAAGGTAACTATGGTAACGATAGTTGGCAAATCTTGTATTCTAAATGGCTTCTGTTGCACAGGTTTTTATATCTTCTTCCCCCTCCCCCTTCCCACACACATTTTCTTCCTATTATAACAAGAAAATATGGGTAACTATTAAGAGATGTATAGATTCCTGTCCTCAGCACTACTGAAGATCATTGCTTCATCAATACTGGCAATTGTATCTAACCCAAAGCCAGCTTAGAATGCCTTCATATTTTATATTCTCAAGACTCACATAATCCAAGATTCCTGCTCCCTCATACCTTTTCTACATTGGTTCATATTCCCCTTTTTCACCAAGTTCTAACACTTTCCAGAAGCATTACTGAGCTGAATCAGCTTTGAACAAGGTTAAATTTACAACATTTCGTGCATGTTTGGCATCTCCATCTTTAGAATCAAAATGCATAGAAATGTCCTTCTTTATACTCTACATAGTTGTTGGTATTCTGTCTGAGGTAATAATAATCTAAAGGAAGGCTACTCAGTTTCTGCAGAGTGATGTCATTTGCTAGTATTTCAACCTAAAAGGAAGACCATGGTAGAAAGCCACTTGACTCAAAGTTTTATGTTGCCTGTGAGCTGACTGGCTGCGCCTCGCCTCTTAATGTCTTTTTTCCATTGACTCACCTTTGATTTTTGGCAGATTCTGAACAACCTGTTCATTATAAAACTGGTGATGTGATCATAGTATGTCTGGCACTACTTAGTTTATAGAATAAAACAGTACTTTGTTCCTCTGACTAGTGTAAGATGCATTGTGTTTCCTCCAGCCATCAAAACACTTCATTTTAATCATGAACCAGGTGTCAAACTACATTTAAAAACTTGGGCTGCACTGCACGTTACTTGCAGCCAAAAGTACAAAAATTCAAGGGCAGAGTTAAAAGGCTTTCTCTAAGAAAAGAAGCATTGATCTTCTAATTATAATATGTAATGTTATCTTATCAGTTATCAGTACAATGTTATCAGTTTCTTGACTTTTGGAAGAGTAAGGTTTAAAACCTGATAAAAATGAAACTAGAGTTGCAGTATACAAAGAGATACAGAAAAAAATAGATACACAACTTGATCTGTTAATCTGTCTCTGTGTTTGGGTTTTTTAAATGGCTTAAAACACAGTGATAAAATTCTAGTGGGTTAAAAAACTGAAATCTATGGGTGTAAATTCAGCTCTGATATAAATCTACAGTAATGCAACTGTAAGCAGTGGTGGTGTTCCAGATTTACGCCAGCGTAATCGAGACCAGAATCAGCATCATTTATTAAACTGTAGAGGCCGTGTTCATCTCTCTCAGTATGTTTATTTAAGTCTCATTAGCTACTGAGAGCGAACTGTACACCTAATGGCCTGCAATAGATAGCAGGCATAGGAGCAGGGAAGGCAAAGGGATTTTCAGGGCTCAAGAAATGCAGTCTGTTCCCCAGGAGAGGGACTGTTGTCCCTCTCTTATTCAATTATCTTGTTTACAGAGCTATAGAAAAATAGCAATGACAACATACAGGAGGATTATAAAGTTACAACGGTAATATCTGCATACCCAGTCCATCCATCACATTGAAGTGTAGCTAAAAAGTTCTAGCCTGCTTTGACAGGACACTGCCAGTGAACGGTGTAGGAGGAGGCAGGTCTCTTCTCCTACCCATGCCTGTTTCATTCAGGTCTGTAGACACCTGTGTTCAGGTGTGTAAGAGCAAGACCTTTTTGGAATGGGACAAGAAATAGAATTTAGCAGCTGCTTGAGAGGCTCCATAGTCTTGGTAGTCTTGGTCATACCACTATTATCACAGTTCTTTATAAAACAAATGCAAATCATTTTATATCTGTACTAGACACCAATACAGCTACAGTAAAAAGGTAGCCTTCCTTCTATTTGGAGAAAACCCAGGGAAATGTAAAATTAACGAGCCTATGTGGCTAAAGAAAGATTCCAATTTATCATGAAAAATAGTGTGTGACAGAAGTCCAGAGCTTCTTATTTCACGTAGCAGATACACAGAGACTTGAATTCCTGTATTTATGATGTAGATCTCCGTACACTGAAAATCATTCTCTCTGAACTTAGTAGATATGTATACATTTTATAACAAAACCTTAGCACTGAATCATGAAGATAGGGAAGCCTTATACACCCATTTTCTTTTTGATCCTGAGATCATCTAGATGTCAGTCTAAGATGAGTTAACCAAACGAAATCCAGATGCAGTTCCAGAAGGCACTTCAGCCTTGTTGTTTCTATTACGTCAACCAAAAGGCCACCCCATGCTAAAGATCTGGAAAACTCTGGGTACTATTTTTTTCTTTATCTGAAACTCCATGCTTCACTGCAACAAAAATAACAAGTTCATTCTTTGTCTGTTTATCACAAGCAATAGATGTGCTTAGGGAATGCACTTTTCCTTCCTTGGCTTAAATTACTTTCTCCTTCTTAGCACTGGACATTCAAGAAGACTCAGTTTATTTTATTCCAAGTAATAACTTGCATGACCACACTAGGGTTTAAGTGTATATTCCTTGTGCACACATAATCCCTTATGCATGAATATTACGTGTAGTCACAGAAGCCAAAATGAAGTCTTGCAGATGTAAATTCTTTAAGGAGGGCATTTTACTTTGCTTTTTTACACAAGCATCAAAAAATCAAAGACCCAGCTCTCCTTTAAACCACTCATATTGGTAAAAGTTCTCAAAACAAAGAAATCTGCATATACATAAAGGTATTTAAAATCTTCCTTTCCCTCCCACTCCCTCTAAAAATTGTGTTTCTGAGCAGTTAAGTCCTTTTGCTAAGATGTGGTGGAAGAGCTACATTTTGAATTGCCTTCTGGCAAGACCCAGTGAGCAGAGGAGTCCTGGAAAGACCATCTTAATTGGCCCAGCCTAGGACAGCCTTTGGTCCATTCTAAGTCCTGAGCTAGCTGGAGAAAAGGATAATTTTTTTCTTCCTACTTTAAACTTTGCAACAAGTACAATTCAGATAATATGTGAGTCTGGTCAAACAAGAAAAATAAAGGCTTTTTTAAATACATTTCCTCTGCCAGATGGTTTATCAGAGACAAATCTTTTTGTAAGAAACCTTCCTAGATTCAAAATCATCATCATGCTTAATCCAAGCCTCTTTTTAAATTTTTAAAAGCTGAAATGATATATAATAATGAGAAAGACTATGGATCTCTCTGCGACATATAAAAATGTCAAAGCTGATATTTTGGTTTTGAAATAACAGCATGGTATCTTAGCATAAAGCTGGTGAGTCATCCACATGCTAAACATTTGGAAAGTCCAGACACTCTTGGGAAATTTGTTTTTAATAACAAGAAAGATCTGGTTTTCTTTAATTTTTTTAGAAGTAGAGATGAGAATTGTTCCCTTTCCTCCAGGTTCTGAACCCGGTTCACTGAGTTGCTAAGTATTTCCTGAAATATCCTAAGCACTTTCCCTATCACTTGAGCAGGAGCTGAAGTCATGCTGAAGTCTGCCTCCCAATTGGATTTTTTCACATTCACTTTGACAAGAATGCCATCAGCATCCAGACTGAACTAAAACAATATCAGTATTTTTCTGTCCTTCAGACAGTACCACTGCTTAATAATAGGGAGTCATAAAGATACAATTATTCCCAGCGAACAGATCCTCCGGTGTTACCTGCAACACTCTCATTTCAGTAATCAGACTGACGACTTACCACATTATCTTTCATATTGACAAATATATAATTGGAATATTGCAGGACTCATAGATTTTAGGTTATACTTACCCAACCCTTATTTGACAGTATACACAATTAATATCAGAGATGCACAGATAATGGATGGTGAGAAATAAGATAAACTTGTTAACCTCAGTACCTACACTGTGCTTCTGTTACATGCATCATTAATTATTTCAGTCTTCATTAATTAGTTACTCAAGACAGAAACATAACGTACAGTATTTCGGGTGCGCAGACTCACTACAAGCAGGTAGGCACGGCCCCATACAACTGTGTTCAAGGCATTACACAACCAGCTCATGGCTTCCTCAAGCAAATCCCATTCTGCTGCTGCTCCACATGCCATTACATTATGTTACATGGCTGGTGTGTGCCTGGCACTGCCAGGATGATAAATAAATTTGGAACTGAAACATTTTCCTACTGCATTTATCATTGAAGTTTATTGCCTCTACGGCAAACTATTTCTTAGATTACAGAGGCAGAAGCAGGACACAAATTATCTAGATTAAGGAGATACACTGAGTCGTTATTCATGCGCATTTTTCTCTCATTCATAACTAAGCCTTGATTAACATTAACTTTTAAAATGGATGCTTCATAGCCATAGCCCTGAGAAACACTTCAAATAGTATTTCAGTACTTACAGACATTTTATACTATTTGGAGGACTAACATACACCACATGAAGAGTTTATTCCAATCTGTTTTGAAAAAATTATGCACAAGTCTTTCAAACAACCTTTAGACTTTCTCAGATTACTAACAACTATTTTGGCTAACTCTCCAGGACTTAACTCAGACACCTATTTATTCAGAAGCCAAGCCAATATTTTTAAAAATAACAGTAGACAAATAAACCACTCTTACAAGCTCACCACCACTCACCTTTTGCATTACTGAACTAGCATTTTGGAAATCAATGCAGAAGACATCACTGGTTTTATACAGTGTCATTAGACTTATCCTATTTGAATGCCAAAGATGAAAATGAAACCTTATCTGCCAGAATACACTGTAAGTGATATCAGTATCTCTCTAATACCCTTAGGGTACAGTTAGAGGGAATTGTTTTCCCTGTTAAGTATGAAACATAGTAAAGGTTAAATTGGTTAGTGGCTTAAGGTGACACATTTTTCAGACGTTCTGGATGAGATCACCCCTGAAATTCTATTCTAGAGGTCAAAGTCCTTTTTTTCCCTTATGGTAAACAGGCAGTGACTAACTGAAGCACAAGAAGAACACACAGGTTTATTAGATGTTTCACAACTATTTGGAAAATGTTTATGGCTTTACTTTGAGTTTGATGGTAGCTGATGCTTGTAATCAAGCAGAGGCTTTGGCAATGCAGAGTGTGTTGTGAGTGAATGCACTGACGGCAGAACCGCACTGGCTGCAACATAAGCGATGGCTTGTGATTCTAGCAGAGGAACTGCAGTCATCATTTAGTCAATGGTGTTTACTATTAACTGTGAAGAATGAGCTTTAGGCAACAGAGTGGGAAATCACTGCGGGTGCAGCGGAAGTAAATGAAGATTCTTCTCCATTCAAGATAGGTTCTCACATGTTCAAGATAGATATTGATTTTTATACTGAATAGAATACACTTTATTAAATCCACTCTGGTTTCCTAAGAATAACATAGCTGTTGTGTGGTTCTATTCCTTTCCTCTATCAGCCCTTTATTGCTCACAACTAATACGCAAAATAGGATTGATACAGGAAGTATAGCAATTATGACAGAGTAAAAAAAGGAAAATTTTCCTGACTGTTACTGTTAGCATAAGAAAACACAAGATGGTCTCTGTTTTGGTGATACTGTCAGCAATTTACCACAATAAAACTAAGTTTTGGGAAGGTATCTTTGGCTTTTATATCTTTCCTGTGCCATATGCTATTTACCTCCAGTCTGCTCAAGTGTGATCCATGAGTCTTGGAGGACTCCCCAGACAACACTGGAGAGTAAAAGCAAAACAACAAAGATGATTTTCCACATTTTCCTTGAGCCTCTGTCCTTAGGAAGCATGAAAGTCAACTTGTGCTTGTGCCTTGTTCAGATACATTTTTCTTTTATGCTCCATTGTACTCTGAACAATTTCAGTTATAATATGATACATTTGCTCAAAGTCAAGGTGACATAAAACACTAAGCTTGTTTCATAACAGATAAATCCTGTCCACTATCATGTCATATTAAAATTTTGGTCATCTACCTGAAGTCCAGGGACCTTTTTAAATTTAAATGAACCACCTAACAAGATATTAATTAGTGGAGAACAGATATCAGGATCTAATAATTCCAATGATTTTACGTTATAGCAGCTTTATTACAGGAGGAATTTTAACTGTTTAGGTGACGTTCTTGGCCAAAGTCTTGTATAAATTTTTTTCTGTTTATTTTTCAAACAAGAAGTGTAAATTTAATTTGCAACATGTGGTAGCATTACAGCTTCACAATTACTAAGCTGCCAGGGGGACAGATATCCTAAAGCCATTCAAAAGCCACAGAAATGCAAAAATTTTAAGGGTCAGCCTTCATATTTCTCGATTATTCATCAGAAATTCAAAATGACCTGCCACTTTAGGTTTGTGTAAACAAATAATGCTGCACTGACAAGAGGCACAGGCTTTGCTACAGAGTGCTATAAGTGTACCTTAAAGCAGACGGCTTCTCCAAGTTGCACCCAAAATCACATGAGCTCTCATGCTAGCATGTGGTTCTCTCACAAAAGAACAAAGATGGATATTTAGGAAAATACTTGGCAATTTCTTACAGTGTACAGTCTCAGGACTTAGCAAGTCTCAATCTTTACAGCAAACACATGACCAGAATAAAAATATATCAGATGTTTCTTAAGCACGTGGTTGACAGGCACCATATGGGAAGTGGGCTCACCCGTGTTCTCATTAGCTTCAATGGGCATTTTGTTCCTTGCTTTCAAGTGCAGCAGGAGGAGAGCCTGCCCTAGCAAGTGTGAGGAGCACTGGCACAGCACATGTCCTTGGGACTCTTGTTGGTGCAGCCTGGTGCTAGGAAACAGTGACCTGACAGCAATGCCAAAAGCAGGAGCCATAGGTTTCTCAGTGACTGCAGCAGCTAATGAAGAACCATGGAGCAGATACTGACGGTAAGCAGTGTCAGCTTTTGGCAGACCCATCACGTCTCACACACTTCACAAAACTCACAGCTGACTCTTGCCTAGCAATATGATCTGCTCCGTCTCACGTATGCACTACAAAACCAAGGTCTCCATCCCACCCCGACACTCTGTGCCAGTGATGATCAGCCTGGTCTGTGGTTTGCTGACCAGCTGCTGGTGTCACAGAGCAGAAGGCCACAGCACTGTGCAACAGCCCAAGGATGTGTTAAACAGAAAGGCACTCATACACAGGGTATAGTCTCCAAAGTCACATTCCATGCCATGCAGCCTAAAGAGACCAGGTATATTGCAGGTCACATGACCCAGTCCCATGTTACTGCGTGCCTCATTTGATAAGAAATTCAAAAAGTCCAGCTCTTTCCTGAAACAGAAGTATGAAGGCTTGAGAAAATAGTGCCCCCATGTCTTTTGCCTACAAGGCATGTGGACAAGGACTTCAATGAGAGAAAGGACAGAGGGTAAGGGAATCCCTTGTAACTCTAATGGAAACCACAGAAAGTCGAAACCTAAATAAAGACACCAGAGAGATGTCCAAATGTCTTTTTTGGAGGTATCCTTTCATCTCTAGAATAACAGATTTGCTTCTTGGCCTAGCAAGTGTGGCCTCCCTCAGGCATAGACTGTAAATGCCTTCTTCCACTGTAAAGGGGACATGCTGCCCAGTTTAATACACGTCTGTACACCTGGACAGAGACACCCATTAAATACAGCCAAGGTTTTCCATATTATTGAGGCAGAAACATCTTTTTTCACAGGGTGCACCAGTGTGCCAAGAACCCTGGATACAAAAATTTGAAATGTGCCTTGAAATGGCAGCTTTCATTCCATCCATCAAAACATTACATATAAACAACTCCATGTTTGTTCAAGATGTATCACTGCAGTAAGCAGAACTTGCTCGGTTTGCCAGAAACAGCTCAAAGAAATGAGAGCAAACGTGACAAAATATGTTTGGCATGAAGAACAAAGTCAAAGACTAGAGACCCTAACAGACCTACCTCTTTTTCTCAAAGTGATCACAGAACACTTTGCCTTGTTTTACAAATTAGTTCAAATACCAGAATTGTTCTTCCTTTCCAGGAATAACGCTATTGAGCATATAGCGGTTGAGCAGGTTTATGCTTTCAGTTTGGTTTCTGAGAACTATTTTTCCAAATATGTGGGCTAGGCAAGAAAGACTGCCATTTGTATAGGAACCTATTGCTTCCCTCCAGCTTTTAAAGAATAGGCTGTTGAAAATACACTGGGCTTTCTTTTGCCTTGCACCTTGAGTGCTTAATCATAGAGGAAGCTCAGTTTTTTATTGGCCAGCTTCACGTAGGAGATATGTTTGTATGACAGACAGAAGGGGTAGCAGAAAAGGGACAGATCTTACAGCATTTTAAGAGAACTGAGACAGCCACAGGAATTCCCAGATACTTCCACTGGCAGGTTCATCTCCAGCTTCTCCAGCTCAGGTTGTTAAAAGTCCTGTTTCTGCAGCTGAACTCCCCTCTGTTTCCTGACCTGCCCTCCTACTCTCCCCCTATCTCAATATTATGTGAGCCTGATACCTGGTGAGGGAACTTCTGGGCTACAGGCTGTTTAAGTTCTGCTGCATCTAACTGGGGTGCTCCAAGGCACATGGGCCAGGCAGGAGCAACACCACTTTTCAACCTGGTCTACATTTTGAACAGTGTTGGAGTAGCTCATTGAGGGCAACTCACAGCATATGCAGCTTTTGTACACCTACAGTTGTCTGCATGTCATGTGGCTTCAAGCCTGTAGCAGCAGCAAAGAAGTTTAAAGAAATATTTCTGGTACTGAGACCCTTCTTAAGGATGCTGATATAGGTGCCACTGTGTTCCACAGGAGATGATATCTTCAGCACGGGGAGATTCCTCAGGAGACTGACTGCAGTGATTCTTGCCTGCAGGTCCATTTTTCATTCACATATGCACTAACCTTTTATCACATACATGCACATCTCATATTTCACTGGCTTAAATAATTTTTCTCTTCTTCACCAGTCAGCATTAATGTAGAATGTACACCCTCTGAAGTCCCCGTAGAGCTGGAAGAAAATCTTTAGCCGAATGGCAAACTCCATGGGTAGCAGACAAGCAGTTACAAAGGAGGTTTCTGGAAGGCTGCCAGCAAAATAACACTGAGGCTTCTTCCTGTGCATGTGCTTAGATTTGCTTCCCACAAGGCAGTACAAGCAGTGGTGGAGTGGGCTGGATTAAGAATGAGCAACAGTGAGTCACTAATCATTGTCAATTCACTGATAATCACCAGAGCACCACTCCACAATGACAACCTGGCACTGCCATTGATGTCTTGCTGTTGATGAGGGGATCCTTCACAGGATTGCAGACAGCTTTACTGCAAAAATCAGGTAGCTGCATAGTAAGATTTAAAAAAAAAAAAAAAAAAAAAAAAAAAGACCAGCCCTTTTTCTAGCCAAATAGAATTCAATTACAATAAGTTCACTTTGTGTGCCATTGCTAAAGGAAGGAACAGTCTGTAATGTGACACATGCTGCATCCACTACTTAACAGCTCGTGATTTCTGGTTAGACAGTTTTCCCTTCTGGTTTTTTTTTTTTTTTTTTTTTGCTGTTTACTTTGACTTCAAAGTAAGTGCATGATCAACATACCCCAATCATGCACTTTTTAACTGCACCACAAAAAATTAACCTCTCTTTTCAAACTGGTTTCCTGGGATACTAGCTTTTATCCATTCTGAATTTAGAATAAATTCTAGTCTCTCTGATGTCATCTACTAAACAGTGTCAGGCTGGGTCAATGCTTTAGTGAGAAACTTCCAAGAAAAATCTAAGAGCAGCAGTGACTCATTCTCTTCCTTCTGACTCAGTACTAAATTGCTCTCCCAAGATGCTCTCCTGGAGGTGTTATCTTTCAGATGAGATATAAAACTCAGATCCTGACCACATACAGGATTTTTTAAACAAGAGGAGAAGATGTGTGCTATTTTTTGCTATAGACCCTCCAAACCCCAAAAAGGACATTCTCTGAGAAAGTGGCTGGAGAAGATAAGACACTATCACTCCCACCTCACATGTTTGTTCCCACCCTCTGTCAGAGGATTAGCAGAGAGAGGGACAGCACAAATAGTCCTTAATCTGCTTCAGCCAGAGTCAGTTTTTAAAAACAGGAGTAGATGGATATTAGCTGTCCCAGCTGACTTTGGCTGAGTCAGATAGGGAGAGCACTCACAATTCCTCCCACCAAGGAAGCCGAGGGCAGGATGACCCCCAACAATCCTGAGCACTGATAACGGTTCAGAACAGTGATGTGAACGTGAGAGAGAACGTGGAGAGGAATGTCACTCTGGAGTCTCCTGGCTGCATCCCAGAGGACAGCTTCTACTTTTTTTGTGCGTGTTTGTGATAGTATGTCACATCATTCATGTCATTTCCTTCCAGAGGCAGTCTGTGAGTGAGGAGTTGCCTGATCAGCTAAATCATAATAATTAAATAGATCTCTTTTTTTGCCTTCTCAGCCCATCTGCCTTTCTTCCTTACCATTTCTAATTTGCTTTTCACCTTTTCATCTACTAAGCCCTCATAAACTGTTTTGCTACAAGCTTAAGGCTTCTAGCCCAGACGTAATGAGCTGGATCACAGAACATCAATGAGCTGGAGTTCAGTGAAGCTTCTATTCCACATTCCCAGGTATTAAAAAAAAAAAAAAAAAAAAAAAAAAAAAAAAAGGGAGAAAAAAAAAAAAGGAAAACCTGCTTTTCTTCTCCATCATCGTAAGGAAACTCAGTAAACCTCTGGCCCTCAGACTTATGGAAAAAAATACCTCATGGTCATTTTAGAAGTCAACTGATACCTTTAATTGCTGCTAATAGGCTGAAAAACCCACCCTGAAAGTGGAATGAGCTACTCAAGCCATAACAATAGCTGGTGATGATAATGTTGACTTTTCAACATTTGTTAATGTTTTGGTCATTGTACATCGCTGCATGTGGGAAGAAAAAAAAAACAAACAGGTGTGTACAATCTCTAGCACCTCCCAGAACTTTTTCTGCTTGGGCAAGCATTACCCTTGACTCCTTAAAATTTTACCCACAGCAGCAATGCAAGGGGAGAGGCCAGTTCATAGGGGCTGCAGCACTCTAGAGAAGAGAGCAATACTGATGCGACCCCTTCCTTATCAATACCTCAGAGAGCAGTCTCTACCTCACTGAGCAGAAACCAGAATATCTGCTCACCCTGTTGCATGAAGCAGAGTTTGACAGGGTAACCTCGCAATTTGCACCTCACCCAGTTCAAGCTCAGTACCTATGGATGCTGCATTTCTGTAGTGAGTAATGAAGACTGTGATCGTACCGTACACGATGATTCATTCCTTAAGTCTGTCCGCAGCTTCGAAATCTTTCATTAACTATGTGATATGCATTCAACGGATTAGCTAAATGATCTAAATATTATGTAATTAATCAGCAGAGTGCAGGATACCCCATCTGACATTCAGTTAGAAGCATTTAGGGGCTTGCACTTTATGGTCTTTTACAGGCAACCCAAAGCAAATATTCACTAAGTGAATAAAATATCCTGCCTAATTAAAACAGCTCTGGTAAAACTCCTAATGTATCACATTGCATCAGTCTGATGTCAAACACAAGGCTAATGTGATGTAATGGTATGCCGCAGAACACTGGAGGTGCAGAATAATTAATTGTATCCAATGCAAAGTAATAGGAATAAGTTTGGATAAATACAGCTATACTGTGTGGGTAGGCAGAGCCCTTTTCCAGCTCTGCATTAAAGCAAGCTACTAGCAGCTTCACTGGTCTCCAAGGAGCCTGGGGGAAAAATGTTTCTCTCATCTGTCTACAGTTTTTCTAAGTATAATTTTATGAATAATGGCCTTTTAGGTTTGGTGAAAAAGATTGGTTCAGACTGGTACAGAAACCAAATCTGTTTTTTTCATTTTTGTTTGGTGAATCTTTTTTCTTTAAAATAATGTTTAAAATAAATTAATTGCAAAGTAAAAAAACTCTTCAGACCAGAAAATTGGTGTACATAATTCTTTAAATATTGAAACAAATATTTTGGGCTTTTCCATCTCCTCTGAGACTATTCTTTGAATTTATCCCATCACTTAATTCCCACCAAAATTACCATAGTGGGTTTTTTTTGTTTCACAGACATACAAAAAATGGTAATAATTCCTCTACTGCATTGGTTTTGTGTGGTCTACCACTACCTCAAAAAAAAAGGATATAATCCTTAATGTTCAAGAGAACCATGAAGGATTTACTCTTCACGAGGAGCAAGTGGCAGTCAGGAATTAACTGTTCTCATAACCCCCATGCCATGTCCCACCTCCCGAGATTAGTTATTTAAGTGACAGGAAGGCCTGTAAATAGAATTAAGTTTCTGAAGGGAAGCACATTCCTCTACAATATTTCATTCCCTTCATTATTAAGGGAGGCAGATGCCTGCCTGTATTATCTTGTACCAATTACTACTTATCACAGGCTTTCACAGAAGTGGCAAATAAAAACTGCAGCCGGACAGATGAATGAGGAAAGAGGACTTATCCCTGAGAACATCTGGTCTGGAAGCATACCTCTTTTTCTTCTCAGGCCAAAGCTAGCTCATGTCAGAGACACCAGAAACAGCAATCAGCAGAGGCAGCAGAAAGGCCATGGGCTCAGAACACCACTTCCCTATGCCAGAAGTCTGGAAATCAGGCTGCCTGCTGCAGCCAAAGGAGGTGTCAGAGCATGTGGTGCCGCAATGACAGCTGAGAGGAGTAAAACGGCAGGACCATTAAGTCCAGTCCTTTGGATTTTTCCAACCTTGCCCTGTTCCTTCTTGTGCTGCAGAGCCTGGTCTGACTGTCCTTCCCATTCACAGCAATTTTCAATTTTGCCTCAAACTCAGAAGTCATTACCCAGCTCTGGTCATGGGTCATTACCCAGCTCTGGGATGCACAGAGGGAGCAATTTGTGGATGTGGAGTGAAGCCTTTTAGAAGATGCATTTTCTTCACTCCTTACAGACCCAACACCAGGAAAAAAACTTGGTTGACCAAATGCAAATATCTGTACTGTAGACATGCCCATCTGAGCTTGTAGTCTAGGTGGCCTTTAGAGTCAAGAGGGAGAAACAGACACTTACAGGGTGTAATTTATCTCATCTGAAAGGAAAAGGCTAAAATAGGGCAGTTCTTTCCCTTGACTATAAAAGGAGTAGCATGACTTGCTCAAAGGAGATATCTGCAGTGTGGGTGTTTACAGGTAGGTGAGATGTCTCATATCTCCATCTAATAAAGGAAGATAGCAGAGCTACATTGATTTAAGTTGTAAAAATTGTCCACACTTTCCCTTTCACGTAAGTGACTACGGTAGCATTTCTAAATGTTTGTGGTTTGTTTTTTTTTATTATTATTTTTTAACTATATTGCCCAGGCTACAGCTTTCCACAATTTGCAATTGGGAGAAAAGCAGTGCAACTGCTGGCATAAACAAGAAACTTTGCCATCAAGCAATCAAATCTTCTCTGATGTCTCACCACACATATAAAACCCCAACAAAAGCTGATGTTACTGTTTGGAACTAGTGTCCTGTATAAAGACAGAAAAGTAGATACTAACAAGAAAGAAACAAAACAAAAACCAGAAAAATGAAATGCCTTGTCTCCAGAAAGTTACTTTGTAAGTTTTAAGGATTGTGGTTTTTTAAGCATTCCTTAATGTGATATGTTATTTTACATATTAATCTAATTGCTTGTTACAAGTTTCTTTTATCATTTGTGCCATCAGTCCTGCAAGGGCACAACTTGCCACATTAGAAGAACACTTTTTCCTCATTTTCATGGCAATGTTTTAGCTGTTGTTAAGCAGGTATATTTCTGCAGAAGGCAATGAAGTAGCAGGACTGTGCTGAAGCATTATTCATAATGAGTATTCTGATCTCTCTTTGCTTTGTTTGTATTGGTATGAGCTAGGAAAGACAATCTCATTAAGAACAGGCACATCTTTATGATACTGCGCTGAATTGAAATGCCCTTCTTATTATGGTAATTCCTGAGGACAAACCAATATTGGGTTCCCATTATTTGTACAGTGCTTAGCTAAGAACAGTGCTCAAAGTTTACAGTCCCAGTAGACAGTATGAAGGAGAGGAAATGTGTGCAGTACATAAGCAGAGTTAGCAGCAGTAGGCAACATCAGGTGGTTTTTTTGGGTTGTTTTTGGTTTTGGTTTGGGTTTTTTTGTGGTAATGTTAAACAAAAATAAATTATGTTCAAGAACTGAAGGGAAGAGACCAAAGATACATGGCAGGTCAAGAAGGGACAAGTGAGGTAAGCACAGCAAAGGCAATAGCGAGGGAAGTTTAGATCATGCCATCATTCAGCACAAGGCACAGCAGGACAAGGCCTCTCATTAATTGCTCCTAAAACATGCTGCTGGTGTGTATGATCCTCTGCCTTCATGTTCCCATCAGAGGGTCCAGTGGGAGGGGGAGGTTGGGAAGGCACCTCCTGGGACCCTAATACCCCTGATGTTGAAGTGAGAGATGGAATTGAACTGGGTGGTACTTTAACCCTTCCACATCTAATGGAGTAGTTGCTGCTTTAATTGCTTCTGAGCAACTCCAGCAGGTTAAACATCCCTATTTAACCAGATGCCTGTTAGCAGGTTTGAGTACTTTAGAAAGCATAAATTAGCATAGGCTTACTGACATTAACAAGATGGGACTGATTTACAGTCACTAAGGAGCCTCAGCTTTGTGACCAAGTAGCTAATAACACTCCCGAACCGAACCTTTTTTGTAGAAAAATAAAGCTTTTCTGCAGAAGTCCTTTGGACAGCATTTGACAGGAAAGAATTGCTTTGAACGTTAACAGGTCTGGTTTGCATTCAGAGATGTAGGAAGGAGTAATTAAGCAAGTAGATACATAGCATTTTTTCTGTCCTTGATGTTTTATTGGCTCATGTCGTATGAAGGATGTAGGTGACGGGGTTACAGTGTCCTCATTGTCATGCTGGTTTGAATTATGAGATTTCAACTTTTATCTGAGCATATGGCTCTCTTTTCCTATTTTTTGCAAACATTCTAAAAACAATAGCAATTTTTTTCCCTTCACTTACTTTCTCACCCTACTTCTTGCACAGACAAGAGTTGCAGCATCTCTCCACCTGCACGCTTACTCCAACAGATGAGGTGTAATAACAGGCCTATTGTACAGCAAAATTACTGTTGCTAGAATAAATGCAATGCTTTCAGAAATGTTGGATGCTGAGCCTCAAAGAGCAGCTAGCCATCTATAGGTACAATATGAGTGGAGTTTGTACAAGCATCCCCATGCTAACCTGCAACAGCTGCCCAACATGGACCTTGCAGTAATGTCTCTGGAAGGAGGTGAACACTGACAGGCAAGGATTTCCTTCTTGGTTTTTGCAGAAGTATGAAGGTGTCTTAACTCTGCATTAGGATAAAAACAAAAGAAGAATAAGGCTTTCTGGATTTAGCGATAAGACTGTTGACTTCTGGATTCTGCTTACACTGGTCAAATAACATGTGCCAGTAAATAATGATCTTTGTTCTTCTACAGCAGAAAAAAACCCAAATATTCAGAGCAGTCCCATACACATACTATATTGCATAAACAGTCATGGTAACTTACTAAAAAAGGACAATTCATCCATTACTGTCGGTCCTATGCACAAAAAAGCAACATGTAGAGACATTAAAGATTAAAACCTCTAACACTTAAGGAGTCATAAGGCAGAATAATGATCCCTGAGAGCAGATAGCAGAGGAGAGAGAGGCTCAGGGAGCACGCAGCATGTCTTCTACACACCCTGGGAGTCCATGTGCCACTCAGGGGTTTGAAAGTCCCAGAGATAAGCTGAGGCCTGGCAGCATGAGAATCCGTGTCATTGCTATTTATTTGAAAGTCACAGCAGTTTCCTATCTCTCTGTAAACTAGCAGTTAGCATATAAAAAACTCTTGAACTCTAAGCCTGAGTGCATGTATGAATCTGAAGAGACAGAAACAGGATTGTCATTGAGAGGCTCCCAGGAGTCACTGAGCTCCCATGCTTATGGAAAAGTGGGGTTAGGATGAAGGTTACAGTGACCACTGAGTATGTCACAGATCCCACCTTGCACCTCTGCACTGCCAGGTATCAGTCTAGTCCTTAGTCATTCGGCACTTTTATCACAGCAGACATGAGCTCTTCTCACTTTGGAGTCCATTCAAGTTATCTAAGGGTGCTCAGTGCTACAGATGCACATGTAGCTCTCTGTCTCACATTGCTCCAGCTTTATCTCTGGTACCTGCAGACACATTCCATATGTGAGCACAAAACAGGTCAGAGCAGCCCCAACTGAAGCACCAAATTGAGCATTTCACACATAACTTCAAACACATTGCTGCTTAGAGGTCTTGGCAGCCAGCCTGCCTCCTTCCATGTCAGTCACACATCACACAGCTGCCTACGCTGATGACACCTGCCATTCAGAAGTTGTCTTATCTCACTTGGCCAGTCTCTGCAGAGTCTTAGCCAAGAGTATTGCTTGAGAAAAGGCATTTGTGTTAATAAGAAATTCATGCAGGAAGAAGTGAAATTCCTCTACCAGGCCTTCATAATTGAACAAATTCTACCCAAACACGACATTTCACAGCCTGTAACAAAAGAGATGTATAAGGATTTTGTTTTGTGGTCAGTAGCCTACTCAATGTTGGAAAGCTCAATCTATTTCTATCTATTTCAGTCAGTTCACTGGATAGCTTTGCAAAATATTCCCCTATTGATTTCCTCACAAAAAAAAAGTGTTTCCTTTCAACACATGTCCCATTATCCTTGCCACTTTTCCAGTCATGCTGAGAATTTTATAT
>NW_010132566.1:0-14635 GCF_000699245.1 Pterocles gutturalis
TGAGGTGGTCAAAGCAAAGACCATCCAGCATGTAACATAAGACTGGCTAAAGAAAGGTTTTTCAAAACCACATTGGAGAGTTAAGCATGAATGGAATTTTATTTCAGTCTCTATTGCTTATTTAAATTAATGATGTTTTCAGGTGGAGTCTAAATGATAATACAGATCAAGGTGAGTTTTGCCAGGGAGCTGGACACTAGTCTATTATTCAAAGAATGTTACTGACTAATGTTGAAATAATCTTAAACAGATAACAGGTTTAGTGAAAAGGAATTTTTAAATAGTTTCAAACTTTTTGAAATGCACTTGGATTGTGTCTACCCATTCTTTAGCAATGGAGATTAATATTCCTGAATAGCCCCATGTACCATAACAGCACATCTCCCAGTATTTATCTGGTATGTCCAACCTCAGCAAAGTGCAGAATAAAGGTCATTGCCTCTTGTTTGGTCAGGCTGTACCAGCTCAGTAGTGTCTGCTGTGTTGTTGTAGAGTTAATGAGGTTTTCACTACAACAGGAAGAAGCTCCAATCTATCCCCATGTCACGGCATCACCTCCAGGTCTAATTCCCAAGATTGCCAAACCCTGGCCTATTTCCTGGAGCTCCTAGAGGGGGGTCAAGTGCTACCACTCAAAACTGGTCTCTCACACACTTTTCTTCTACTCTGTACACACACACTCACACTCTTGCTCCAACTCTTCTCTTCTCTTCCTGCCCCCAGCTTTCTTATCTCCACAGAGTTCTCTGAGCTAGAAGACTGATTACAGAGACTTGCGATCCCAGGTGTTTTCTGAGATGCTACAAGTCCAAGGCAGTTAGTGACCTAACACACTAATCTCAGTCAGGTGAGCTTTATACTTCTTGAATTATACCTCATTAACCAGGGAGACTGCACTGGCTTAGTGTTATTCATGGATTCTGTGTTAGGCTTCACTGCAACTGTGCAAGTATTTAAAGGGTTTGCAGAACTGAACAAGATTGATTACAATGGGACTACCCTTAACTGCTTAAAATAAAACATGGACTTAAAACCTCAATATATCCAAAACAAACTTTATCTGGAAAAAGGATAGCTTCTAGTATGCTATTTGTGAATAAGATTGGTGAACTGATCTGGATGCAAAATCAGTTAAATAAAATTTTTGTCCATATTTTGTTTTGGTTTTGTTAACTGGGGAAATTTCTCTTAAGCTGATATCACTGTAGACCATTTTGTAACCTCAAACTGCAGCCTCCTACAGCAAAAGTAAATAAACCTTGCCAAGGATGGCATGGAACTTCTATAACCTTAAACCATTTTACACCGAAATGAGAGCATCTGTAGAAGGGATTAGCATGCTGTAATTTACGTGCAATGACTTCCCACCTTGAGCTGGTTTGCCTTAATTTTCCCATGTGTCCCTAGGCAGATAAACAGACATGGAAAGAGCCTGGGCTGCACTGGTTCAGTCACTTCATGGAACAGTTCCATGGATCTGGGTGTTTGACACCGATCCTGCACAGAGACTCCTTGATTTTGGTGGAGGAGCTTCACTGAATGGACTCACATCATTCACAGCAATGCTGCAGCTGAGTAGGATTTTCAGCAATTTATCATTCGTGACGAGGACAGTACGTCTGTCTTGGTAACCATTGTCGTTCAAGAGCATGCTGTTGGCTATGGTAATGGAGATTAAAAGCATCTTAAAATGAAACAGCTGCAGTCTCTCAGTTGTTATTCATTAACATTTCATTGTTCAATCTGTTTTATTGATTTCATAGTGCATGAAATACACAAAATGTGCAGAAAAAACGATACAGAATGAAAGAACAATGTATAGAGAGGGTCATGCAGTCTGAGGAGTCGCTACAATGAAACAGGCAGTCTGAAACAGGCTAGGTGTCAATTCACCAAAAGAAGTAGACTAAGCTGCCACCCTTCATTTAAAAAGGCTGGGAAAAAAAAACTATTATGTGCTTCTGTGGAAGTATATAGCTGAAATGATAGTAGCCTCCCAAACCAGAACACAAGGCCATGCCTCCCCTCAAAGGGCTGTAGGATCCTGCTCAAAAATGTAAACAATTTGGGCTGAAGGGCTTAGGCCCTACATTAAGTGGGATATAGTTGGATGTATCTGTATGGATTTCTGTGTGTATGTGCGTGTGTGTGTGCTTTTGCTCCTTGTGAAAAAGGCTGTGCAGATGCAGTGTCAGGAAGCTCAAAAGCAAAAAAGATGTTGAAGAATGGCCTGATCTGGTAGCATCATCAAGAGGAAAAAGAGCTTTTGTGGGGAAGCAGCCCCAAAAATTTTGCTGCTAAAACCAAAGTTGTCTCCCATTGCTTAATACTACCTGGGTTCAGGAACACAGGGCTTGTAGCCAGAAAGAACTGCATATAAGCTACCTGACTCTGTCATCCATTTCTCTTCTTAAAGAAAATAAACTTCAAGTCTCCAGTTTTTTGGCATAGTTAATCAAGTTGAAAAGGATAACAATATAATCTGCATGAACAGTACAAACTGTGCCTGGTGGTCAGGGAGCCAAACTGGCATCATCCAAATCCCAGGGAGGCCAATAGGATGACTCTGATTTCACCCGAAGTGTGCTTTGGGTCAAGTCCAGCAACAGCATATGTATCATCTAAGCATATATTGCTTCCCTCGCAGGGTAGCCACTGTTTTAACTTTAAGTGGTTACAAAAGAGCATCAGTCTGATAGCAGAGACGTTACTCTGTCACTATGCTGCTAGTTAAAGACAGAGTAGATGTTTTGCGTCAGTGAAGCGCTTCATCCTGCCAAGGACCACTCCTGCTTCGCCAAGCAGGGGCTGTCTCCAGCGCTGCTTCTGTCTCTGCCTGGGGTCAGGGCCATGAATGTATGCAGCAGGCATATGCCCTGACGGGGATGGGAGCATCTAAGGCCTTTGGGCAAACCACATGAAGTACCATAATGTTATTCACAGGCCATTTTGGACACTTTCTTCCCTTGGACATCATGCACAACAAAGCCATAATGGGATTTTCAGTGTGCCTGGGCTTAGTGCCATATGAACAGCAGATGTATCCTGGCAGAGGAATAATCCAGCCCTGGGCACTGCTTTCCTGTACTTTGGGTGTATTTCAGGTCTGGCACCTCTATGGAATTGGTCAGAGAATAGCATTTGGCTATGTCACCCATGCTGAGCACATTAATTAACGTTCTTATTAAAGCGCCTGGCTTTTTCTTTAGCCATGCAATGTTAATTTGCAATATGGTCTGTCAGCATTGCTCTGTGGAGCCAAACACTGGCCTTCTTCTATTTCGTTCTCCTAGAATCTCTTTTCCTGTGATTTTCATTTGCGTTGCTAAATAGTCCAAGAATACTTAGACTACTATCTGTCTGTCTCTAGAATACAACAGGCACTTATCTGGCACTATAAATGTAATAATGATAATAACAGAGCTGTCTCTAAGTATTTATTTGAACACTCTTGGTAAAACCAAAGGAAAGGCTGAATGCAGTGACATAGTTCATTAAAAGACAACTGATGTTTTATTTAACTCAATAATTAAAAGTTTTACAAAGATCACCTCAGGGTGGTTTTTCAATAGCTTGGTTTCAACTGAATGCCCAAGTCACCAGGTATGATAATTGCCCAAGAGAATAATTTTAACATAAGCAGTAGAGATTCTTACAGATTCAGATATGTTTCTCTCAAAACAATGAAAAGTGTTTCTATAGACACTATGATAACTATACAAATTAGTCCATCACTCCTCTGTGCACAAACTATAGAAGGCTCCCAAATGATTTGAGTAGTTTCCTGCAGCAGGTCAGTGATGGTATGGAGTTGTAAAATTATGGTACTCAGCTGCTTTAGCTCCCATTCAGAGAAGATTTTTTCCTGTTGGAAGGACAGTATTTTGCTTTAAGTAGAACACGGAAAGAAAAGAGATGTCAACTGCACAGCTATCTGATTGCTCTTTTGCTTTTAAAATATATTATTTTTTAAGAACTGAGGACTTTTGGGAGGACATAAGAAAATCAGTTAGCAGGGCAATGTCTTGGGAGCAGTTAATTAGTGACAACATGATATGAAAGGGGGATTGAACTCTCCTTTTGTCTTGACAGAATGGATGCTAGCTCCCGCACTGTCTATCCCCAGCCTGATGCAGAGGCTTGACAGCTCTTCTCATGCATTAAGTGCGATAAAATGTATTCTCATGCTGCCATTCCAACTTCTGGCATTACCCTTTTCATGTCCTCCCATCTTAGCTTTTTTTTCATCTCCATGCTGCTGTTTTCTAGATGAAATAGTTTCCTATGCCTTTTGTGCCAAATCACTTCTCTTTTCTGTCTCCCTAAGGGAAGAACTAGTTGTTACAACTGGACAAATTTCACGATACATTTACCTTGCAAACCTTGTGGTGCCAAAAGATGTTACTCATCCTGACAGATGCTTGCTATGCCAATACAGCCTCAGCAGAAAGCACGGCAAGTGTTTCCTAACCTGCTTCAGCACAGGGTTGATGGATCAGTTCAAACTACGTTGATGAGTTTTGAAGTTTATCTGGCCACATATACCCTGAGCACCCTGCATAACGCAGAGCTGAAGGCTGGGAGAAGGTCCAGTGGAGAAACGAGGACAGTTAGGTCTGCAAGTGCTCCAGTTTGATCTGGCAGAAGACATCATTCCATGCCCCAAACTTTCTTTACAAGCAAACCCTGATCCCTTAGTATTTTATCCTGTGCCTTATATATATTTAAATAGGGCTGAAAATTTTTTTGCAAGGTGGAGATTTCATGCAAATTAAAGGGCTTTAACTGGCATCAGTAGGTTACAGCAGTATTGACCAGCTAAGCACTTGGCCATTTGTATTTGAGGCATTGTGTATAGTGCTTATACATATGTGAGTGACTGCCTGTGAGCATTGCAGTATAAAGGAGAACAAGCATCATCTTAGTGAAGTATGAACATGAATTGTTATGCTATTACCATAATAGTGTTTATAGTAGTAGGTATAAATGGTACCATGAGGCTGATTAAAGCTAAAGAGCTACTTTTCCTGCTTGCTGATTACAATTAGCTCTTCACTGAATTGCTTATCAAAGGACTCCATTAAACTACAGTCAATTGACCTTACAGGCTGTATTTTTAGTATGCATTAAATGCACAGCTGAAGTTTTTTACATGGAGAGCTACACACACTCTGACCACGGGTCTAGTGAGGTTAGTGGAATAATCTACCTGCAACAGCAAAAAAATCTGGGGCATTGTACATACTGTTACATTACACATTTGCAAGCTTTCATAAGCTTTTAAAAGTCCAAATCTATCAAGTATTTCTCTAGCGTGCAGGTAAGTCCCCATCAGCCTGTTCTCACATTTAGGTATGTCATAAGATTACATTTCAGGAGTTTGAGGGGAGGGAATAATATCTGTATCCCTAAAGGCCACCAACTGAAAATGTGCGGTGTTCAGTTTCCTGAAGCCCATACACTACTCATGGTACGTTTTAAGACACTGTACTTGTATTTGATCAGTCCTTATTTTCCATATAAGAGCAGAGACTTTCACCTCACAAATATCTCACTTTCTTCATTTCTTTCCTCCAAACAAAACTTCTCCTCCCTCCCCCCCTGCCTTTTTGGTAACAGCCGCAGTCCCCGATACTGTAGTTGATATATAGCCAGCTCCGTACTTGGTTGATATCTGCTTTTGCATTTGTAACTCATCAGGGTCTATTGCTTCCTCCAAGCACCACCTAAATTTAACATAAATTTTTACACCTTCCTCTTTGTTTTATTATTTGATACCCCCCCCCAATCATCTTCCCTGCTGATTTTCTTCAAGCACCACGAAGGCTGATTTTGATCTCGCTGTGAATCTGACCAAATACGACTGGCATTTAACAAAAAACCCTTTTAGAAACAAAGCCCTGAAGACTAAATGCAATCATGCTCATTCTGAGAGCTGCAGTCATTTGTCCTTGGCTTGTTTTTCCCAGAAATGACTGGCACAGGCATGTTTTTTTCATAAGGGTAGTTGGCTCTGCTCTCACTTGGCTGGTCTTGGGAGATGATTTCAGTTACAGTTTCATCCGCCAAGTCCCATATTCTCTTGTGACCTCATTTGGATTTTAGTTTTCCAGCTAGACCACCTGCCTGGTGTTAATTAGTTATGGTTTCCTTTTTATATGCAAAATTGTTTTAACTTCATGAGCTGGCACAGATTTGCCTGGGCTTCCCTCCTAGTCCTACTGTACAAGCAGTGCTGCCTGCCTAGACCTGTCATCTGCACTATAAAATCAGCCAGCCTCAATCAGATATGACAAATTGTTCAAGGGGAAACGGGTAGGAGAAGAGAAGCAACAACTGCCTTTCGTGTTTCCCACTTTGAGGCTGTTGTGCTCTCTGGACTTGAAAATCCTCATCTGACTGAGTTGCTGTTCTTTTTTCTAAAAAGTTGTTGGTTTTTAATCCAAAGCAGAAGGAGAGGTAAAGTGTCTTTAATAAGTACTACAAGTCCACGTGCCCAGCTATTTATAATGGAGCTATACAGCTCTGGCAGGGCTGTTCTTTCACACCCAGATGGTTTGCTGTCTACTTGTTACTATATCAGGCTGGATTGCTTATCCTGCTACTCTGATAGGTACTCCCAGCAACCTCTGTGCATCCTACCTGGGCTGTTCCTTTTGTAACTGGTGTTATGGGAACTGTTGCTGTATGGCCCTGAGGCTGGCCATCAGCCCAGTCCTCACAAGGATGCCACATTAGCCTACAACATTCTGGGCTTTCTCTGGTCTGAATAAATAGCCAGACTCTTCTTATCTACTTTTGCTTGACATAGGTATTCTGTCTGCCTTCCCTTCATAGCAGTCTTGTGCCTTTGGCCCTTACCAATAGTCTTCGCCACAGGTTATCTAGGTTTTATTTCCCTGGACTTAGTTTCCCCACTTCTGGGGAGTCAAGATTTACAGTTCACTTTTCAGAGGTTTGACATTTTTGATAAATGATGGTAAGGGTGTTAAAAAAAAATGTTTAGCTTTTCCAATCTTTTGTCAGCTTTCTCAGATGCCCTTCTAATCCATCCTAGCAGAAGATGCCTATTTTTTGGTCAGAGCTGTATCACTTAGTTATTTCGCTGAGTGCTTTGCTTCCTTGAGTCTGCTAGAGTTGTCACCACATCCAGAGTTTCATGTGAATAAATGATCATCAAAGCTCAGTTATCTACCTGGAAACCCCTCTGTGTGATGACAGAGTTTCTGCTAACACTGCTTACAAGCAGCAACAAAGGCAACCAAGACGTGTATTCAAAGCAACATTGTCATTTTGGCTGTTTGGCACAAAAGCTGACCAATACCAAGTTATGCCATGTCAAATACTGATGCTGAATATGTTGCTTTGGATTCTGGTAGACACAAACATGCAAAGCCATCTGTGTGTGTAGTTCCCCTACTTATACGTCTTGCTTATTTCATTCAGTGCATGTCTTCTCTTTGCAAAGTTTAACTGACCAGAAGCTTTTAAACCCAGAAGTGCTGTTAAGGTCCTCTGATATGAACGCAGACCACACAACTTCGCTGAATAGCTCCAGACCCATTATATCTTACTGAAACATCATCTGTTTTTCAGAAAGATATACACATTCTCATGATTTAAAGTAGGATTCACTTCTAGATAAGTAAAAGTCAGGTCCTTGGTGTACAGCAACCCCAGGGTATGTTCAGAAGCCTTTCATTTTAAGACCACTCTTTGAGCTACTAAAAATTCCCTTCAGTGTAGTTTCTCTCTCAAAGGAAATGTAAGCTAGGATCTAGCTTTCAGATGGTTAAAATTAAATGAAATAGCCTTTCTCTCTTTTCCTCAGTGACACATGTACTAACTTTTCTCTTTTACCATTTAAGATGTGAATGACACTTGCCAGTTTTGGGTCAGCCATGTTAGCTTTCATCTATATGGGCCTTGTCCCTAAGCTGTGCCATTTTGAAAATGCTAATTTGGATGACAAGATGGGTGCTGAGACAGGTGACATGAGGCACCAGTTGATGCTCTTTTCTGTTTCTACACTATGCAGGTTAGATCTAGAGGAACTAACTGTACAAGTGGCCAATAACTGAATATTTCAGTACAGATAAAGTGAGCAGTTGTGCTAAAAAAGGACTGCTTTCTGAATTTGGGCTGAATTTGTCTTGTTTCTCCTCAGATACTTTTCAGGATGTAATAAGACACTGTCCTGTGAAGATTCAAATTCAGTGAGGCCAGACAACTCACAGCTCACATACTTTAGGCTCCAACCCAGAGATGTGATGAGGATGGAGCTGATCTCAAGCGTATGAGTTACACTGCTGACTGTCACAGAACTTACTTGGTTAAGTGTCTTGGTACATCAAAGTTGCTGTGAGTCCATTAGCAGTTCCTTTGAAATGAGAGGGGTATTTTATAGGTCCTTCAAATATCAAAGCGGTAGAGTTCCCCTAATACCACTCAAATCATGTCTGAACTAATAAACTAAACATGCTTGGAACCACCCTCTGGCAGAGAGCACAACTGGCACTTGAGTTCACATCACCACACTCTTGCTCTCCAAAGCAGGGTCCCTGCATTCAGGTTGCCCACTGGGAAGCCTTTCTGTCCCTTGTTAGCCCTCAAACCATGCCTGGGTATTGTCCAGGAGAATGCTATTTGACATGAGCCAAAACTATCCCTGGGACCTTTATAAAAATTTAGGAGTACAGGCAGTTGAAGCCCAGTGCCTGGGAGCATTCCTT
This sequence comes from Pterocles gutturalis, assembly GCF_000699245.1. Classification (NCBI taxonomy): domain Eukaryota; kingdom Metazoa; phylum Chordata; class Aves; order Pterocliformes; family Pteroclidae; genus Pterocles; species Pterocles gutturalis. The sequence goes on from NW_010132566.1 coordinate 8,733, forward strand.
GCAACTTTTTAATTTATTAGAATAGTTGTAGCCTCAGAGACGGAACGGTCCTCTCAGGTTACTTACACAAGCATGCACAGAGACAGGAGAAAATTGAGAGGCAGATAGTTAGCAAAACAATCACTTTGTGCTTTCTGCAAAAGCTGCATATACTTAACCTTGATAATCTGGACAAAATAAAATGGACTTTCACCAGGCTGTTGAAATGCTGGAACATTTCAGACCATGGAATTATTTGTGTGACAAATTCAAATATTTATCCAAGAAATACTTAGAAGCTACAGCTATTAAAAAAAAGGTGTTAATATTTGTTATAAAATAAAAAATTATTTTGTGCTCTCAAAAATGAATAGACCACATTCTGTAAACTAATGGAAAAAGGACAAATGAATGACTGCAAAACAAAACAAAACACTCCTTCAGGAGTCTAATCCAGCTTGAAATTTTTAAGAACAGTAGTAATAATGTAAAAGGAGCAAATTCCTAGGCAGTTGTAAGCTCCTGTTAAATCAATAGCATTACTGTTCTTATCATATAACGTTGACAAGCCACCCACTTCCATGGGTTTAATATTGTACAATCATGAAGAAAAACCATCTGCACTGAAGACCCTCTGTTCTAAACAGATCAAGTGCAACATCCTTATCCAAAGTTAGCAACTATCTGAAAACAACTCACTATAGGATGTACAGCAAGCCAAATTGCACTCCATGAAGCCTGTACAACTTACTATCTTTGCAGATCATCTCAGAGAGCAGAATGTGGCTGGTTTCAGCATATGCCCTCATTTTTGAATTTTCACAGAAAGTCCATCGGTGCTTCAAAATTATGGCAATCCCTTTCCTTCTCCGTCAATGCTCTCACTGCACTTTCAGGTAGTGTAAATAATTTGCTGATGTGCAAGCTATGAATGCAGCCCTGCTACCTGCAGGCCCTGAGGCCATTGCCTGAATTTTCCCTCTTTCCAGTCAATTTATGGATACTTTAGTGAAACTGGATACATTAATCCATGCATGCTTTAAACATACAAGTTCTTTTGAAAACGTTTAGAAAAGACACCGGAGCTGATGTACCTTGCAGTATATGACTCTGTTGAGAATAAATGAGGGGGGAATGAACTGAAGGAAGGGAAGGAGGATAGCTGAGAGTCCCAGCAACAGCACAGAGCCACAGGAAGTGGCTAATGAAACCAAATCCTATAGCAGCTGTGCTGTGTTTCATAGGTGCCTAGCAGAGGTTTCACTGGACTGTTCAAGGATAACAGGAGGATGTACAGCCTGGCATGCACATTACAGTTTGCGATTAAAAAAATAGTTATAGAACTTTTTTCAAGGGGCTACTTAGCTTAAAAAAAAAAAAAATAAACAACATGTATTTGAGAAAAATAAGCATCTGCTTGCAATTTGTGCAAGTTCCTGTAGGGCATTTTCAATAAAGATTTTGTAAGAAGGACTTTCCCTTTGCAGTATTCATACAGACATAGAAGATCTTCAGCTGGTCCAGTTGAATTATTAGAAATGTAGTTACGTTGTTTCACCAGCAAAGATCAAATAAGCTATCTCTGAAATTCCAGAAGTGATACAAAATGGAAACAACCTGAGTGGCTGTGAGATGTGCTTCAAGAATTGAAAGGGGGGAACAGTGTCACTTCTTAAATTCACCAGTTCTTGAGGAGTTACCAAACTATCACATGAACAAGCTTTGAAATGCTTTCCAGGTCTGTAGGTTGAAAGGGAGGAATTTCTCACAAAGAACAGTAAAATGAAACCTGTAGAGTGAGAAGGAACCATCCCGCTTTCTAATTCATCATACATAAAAGCCAAGCACCGGCTGCGAATTGAACTGGGATTACTGTGGGTCTTTTAATAAACGACAGCCTTTCTAGGGCAGAGTCTTTGCCAAAGGCTATCTGGAGTCTCATTTGGGGCTGACAGGGAGTCAGATCATGCATATTTCATTGCAACATAGGTAACTTTTGTGATACAGCCTTAGGTTCGAGTAGCTACTGGATACCGCAGTGGATGCAGCCCTGCTTGAATGGAGTACTGGCTTGAGTATTTGATAATTTTCTTTATAAAGGCAGGTCCTGAAGCCTGAGATGAGGTCCCTGCTGCTGTAGCTGCTTAATGTCCTCTGACCTAGTTAGTCTAAAGCCAGTGTGGCCATATCTATCCTTTAAAAATGCAATTAGTTTCCCTAGATTTTAACCATCTGAAGTTAGAAAGATAGTCTAATCTAGCCATCTGGGATAGAGCAGCTTGACTGTAAACACAAGTTTAATGGCTATAATGGGAATGGCAAACATGGAAGGGAGCATGATGGGCAGAAACTCTTCTGTCCCGCTGCAGGTTTGAAATGAATATGGGGGTCTAAGACTCATGTCAAGGAGGAAGACACATCTTAGATGAATCCCTTGCAGGGTATTCACTGGTGTCTGGTCAAGACAATGGCTTGAAAGTTTTCTTGGATCCATGGATGTCTCAGACCAATCCATCTAGCCTGGTTGCCCTGATCTGTACTTTCCCCGTCACCCCGGGAGACAGAGTCAGATGAGTTGCTCTAAAAACACTTAAGACAGATGAACTTCCTTCTGGACATGCTTATCTCTTTTCTAGACACAAGAGGGACTTTAGTTCATGAGCTAAGACAAGCTCATAACTTTTATCTAGGTAGACATATGTGAAGTGACTCCAGTGTAGTTAAGCCCCTCCAGTTCATTGTTGCAACAAGCAAAAGACAACTGTGGTAGGCAAATTAAGTCAACTGCCACTGATGCCCAGCTGCTTACTCCTACCCTCCTCCCTGAGGCTATTGCCTCCTCAGTTCTGCTGGTGTAACTAGTTGTCAGTGAACTTTGGGTTTGTGAATGAACCGGGGTGGGGGGGTGTGGGGAATGGCTGGACAGAGCAATCTGGGGTGGAAACCACTGAACATGAATCAGCAGCAGCTGGACAACATAATCTGATCATGACTGAAGCTTCAATTCTGTGGGCTGGAGCCTCAGGCCGGCACAGTGAGGTATTCTGTACATTATGAAGGTCTTCTTTCCTAAGGAAAGGGGGAGAGAGAGTTTCTCCCCTGGGTGTTAGCACAGGAGAGAAGCAGCTAAAGCCCATGGTATCTTCTCAGGCAGGCAGCATGAAGCAACAACACCACAAGGGTTCTTCAATGGTAAATCTGAGAAATCAGCTGTGCAACCACACTGACAACACAGCTCCACACAGTAACAAAAAGGTGGGTTAAACAATGTTAGCTGCAAGATCCTTCCAGTTAGTTATACTATGATAGATTTCCAGAAGTATCTTCCTGTCATCTACAGAGAAAACGCTCTGTGGTAGGTCATGAAAGAAAAGCAATATGTGTGCATATTCACAGTCCCAGCTGAACAGCTCTTATCTTCTCACTAGGTTTTTCTATACACAAGATGCTACAAATAATATTCAGAGGATATTATGTCACTTTCGGTCCCCCGAATCCCTAGTGGGTTAAAAGCTGTGAGCTCTGTGTGTACTCACATGCCCTGAAAGAACTACAATAATATGCAAATGGCACATGTCATCACTAATTCCTGGGAATGATAGAGAAAATATACAAAAAGTTTAATGAACGGAAGAAGAAAGAGAAGTGGTAACTGACATTTCCAGCTAGGGAATATGACAATCAACAGCAGGGCTACCAGCCAAATCCCCTTATAGGCCCGAAAATGCTAAAAGCTTTAGCTGAGCGTAAACAAACGCCATGTTCAGCAAAAAGCAGTCTTGAGGGACAGATCTGTTAACCGTCAGTGGGCATGTTTCATCTCACCGCTCCTTTCGAGACAGTTAAAGGGAGCTTTGTGTACCTGCTTGCAGACAGGAGCTGTGGCTCCATGATGCAGGAAACCATTGCCTTCCCCTCAGGCCTAAAAGGGGAGACTTTTAGCTGCTGCCTACGTATATAAAATATAATATAGACCATTTATAAACACAGAATCCTTCAAATGCCTTCCCTTAGGCTACCACTTTGCAATTTATACACAAAGAGAGCAAGGGAAATGTCAACTTCAGGTGAAAACTGAGGACAGATCTATTTTTTAATTTTATGTATAAAGTGAACCTGTCTTGTTACATTAGCCTGCAATGGCATGAAGTATTGTTTAATGCTTAAAAAAAAAGAACCATACCTCTGAATCATGCCTTAAAAATCTGTGCAAGGTGTAGCACAAACCCAGGAAAACATTTAACTGTTGGTTTCACCCTCAGCTCAGGAGCAGTCCCACTGAAGTCGATGGCAGTGGTTGTGTACTTGATGTCCCACCCGTGCTTTGATGTACCTCTACCTCATGCCTCAGTGACCTTCTTCCATGAGAGAAGCCAGCCTTCCCCCTTCTGAGTAAATATATTCTTCATGCCTGCAGAAGTCAAAAGCCAAGTCGTTCAGATCATCTAGAGTTCCCAAAATGTTTGTTGAAATGTCACTTGCTACAGCCAGTCAACAGTTCAGCTGGTGAACCAAAGCATCTCAAAGCAGATATTTAACAGTTTTGGCTGATGTTAACAGCTTTTGCAGATTTCTTCTGTATGATTTAATTCAAAGCATCTCAAAGCAGATATTTACAGAAAGGGACAGCAAAGTCTGACCACACCATTTGTAGGAGGGGTTGGACTTGGTGATCTCCAGAGAGGTTCCTTCCAACATCAGCTGTTCTGTGAACCTTTAAAAAAATAATCTTCAAGAAGCTAAAGCAATGCTAAGAAACTCTCCTAAGGAATTGCTAAGACTTTGCTTGCTGTACTAGGAGGTCTTCTTCCTGCAGCAGTAACTCACTGGGATTGACCCATGCTTACGGAGCCCTACTACACCAGTGGGGACCCACATAGCTGCAGAGGCTGAGGAACAGGAGATGCTGGTGAAAGTTTGCTCCAGCATTACTCCACTACATTGAAGGGAGCACCCCGGCTGCAAACCACTTTCAGGGATAGCAGAACTCACTGGAAGGTGGTGCACTTGCTTTATTTGCCTATTGCAATAATAAATGTGTGGTTAATGTAGTGATGGCTTGTGGTTCATAACATTAAAATAATTGCAATTTGATGAACAAACTTCTGAAAAAAATATCCACAGCAAGAAAAAGATGTGTTTGAAAAATAACACAAATCATACAGTCAGGTCAAATCAATCTAATTTTCTGGGACTGTTTGGCAAAGCTAAAAGCGTACAGTCAGTCACACAGACTCATTCTTTATTTTTCATTCTGTAATTTGAGTGGAGCTCTCTCATAGCTGTGCTTTTTTTTTTTATCCGACAGGTGGTTTTGGGATTCCTCACCTGCAGACTAGGAGTGTTTACAAGTGTTTGCTATTTTTTTTTTTCTTGATGATTTCCCAGCACTAAAATGTTAACCTCCCTAATTCCTCTCTACAGTGGAATTTTTTTTTTCAGTACGTAAAGGTAGCACATTAATGTTTACTGACATAATCTGTGCCCTGAAACACAATCTCTGCAGATATTCACATGGCTTCAGGCTTTTATTTTCCAGCCTAAAGAAAACATTTTACAGTTTTCAATCTCAGCCCCTGGGTTATAGGGATATATCTGTGGATTACCCAAAAGGCACAGCTAATTGCCTAAGAAGTCATCCAGACAAATGAATTTAAATCAAACCATCAGTGACCGTCTGTGTCTCCAGGATCTTTGACCTTGTTGCTGCCCAGAGCCACGCAGTCGGCAGTCGCTGGGTGGGATTCCCAGGCTGCATCCCAGTCCTGAGCACACTCTGCCTCCTACCTTCCTGCAGCATGACCTGTGTCTTACCCTTCTTGGGGAAGCAGATGTGATGAGCCATCAGCGCTTCCTGACAGGAAAACAAAACTCAGCACCCACCTGGCTCAGCCCAGCTCGAACAGGCACACTTCTTCCTGCTG
>NW_010132566.1:14666-35922 GCF_000699245.1 Pterocles gutturalis
GAATTACTTTGGGCCTCTGTTACGAAAATAAAATAAAACCCCAACCCTGACCTCCTCATCACCCAAACCCTGAGTAGCACTACTACAGGTATTTTCTTATGTGAAAGCCATGAGTTTGCTTTCTCTTTCTGCCTGTTAGGACTCTGGAATCAGGCCAAATGTGTTCACTTTAAGAATCATGTTTACATGCAGAAGAAGTGATTCAGTTTTAAGGTGTTATCACTTCTAAACATACACTTGCTTTGGTAAGTTGTAGACCTACCTCAGGGATAAAGTACAGTTTGGATCGATTACCACTTTGGTTGTAACCACTAATCTCTCTTTCTTAAAAATCCTTCTAACAACTGGAATCATTCTGAGAACTTTCAAACAACTTTTTTCATGTACAAGAATGATTAAGTGGCCAAAAGAGGCAGCTCTCCTTCCCCCTTCAGATCTGAATTTTCCTGCGTAGCCAGATAGGCAAAAGCCCTCTTGCCCCATGAACATCTGGCACAACACTGTGCATGAGATGTCGTACAACTGTATGGGACAGTTTCTGGAATGGCAGAGGGGTAGCAGGGTGGAAGTGCCTTCCAAAATCGATGAAACTTTGACTAGTCCATAAAATCACACCTTGCATTTCTGCCTTGCGTTTCTTACTGCAAACTATTATGAAAGCACAGTCCAGTGACTGTAGGCAACCCAGTGACATTCAAGAAAAATTAATTAAATTAGGCAAAATACAAGTTCAGAAAGGACTTCTACTACAGTCTCATGTTACACACTGATTTTTTTTTCCCCTGGTCACTGTTACTCTCACTTCAGTTTTTTTTAGGAGTTTCATCTCTATCAGAGAGAAAACAGGTCAGTTAATGGTGAAATATCTTTCTAACTGAATTGTAGAAATAACTACATACCATAGGCTTTTGCCCTCCATCTGACCAGGAAGGGGAATTTTTTCATTGCTTTCCGTTGATGTTATATTCCTGTCACCATTCTGAGGCATATCAATAGTGTGAATAATGTTGCAACTTTTATATCCTATATAAAAGTCAGGGAACCATAGAGCCCTAGCAATATCAATTGTATTGCGTTAAAACAATTTCTAGGGAATGTAGAACATCATTGACATAAACACTTCCTACCCACTCAGTGAATGGAAAATCAGCAAGGTGTGACACCCAAAGAGTTTGGAAGACAGTCATGAGCTCTGATACTTGACTGGATTCAGGTTCTGATTGTAGGTGCAGAACTGGAATAAGACAGAGCCAATATCTGTAGTCCAAGTGATTACATTCCAAGTTATGAGGTGATCCTGAAAAGAAACATTTATTTCAGGAAAACTCTGTTTTAAGCTGTAAAAGCAAGGAATGGGTCAAGGAAAATACAATATATGTTGGCAAATGGTCATGACATGTGTACAAGTATGCACTGGCTTTGCTCTGCAAACTTTCCAAGTACCTGATGCTTTAAGCAATCATTCTTGGAATGTATTTTTATATTATAAATATGTATTTAACAAACAGAATAAGTATTTGAGGATGTCAGTCAAGTGTAAGGAAATATCTAAGAAAGCACAGCCAAAAGGAAAGTACTTGCCCATTGTACAGTAATGGATGTGTGTGGGGTTCAAAATATGTCATTGAGGTAATACAATACCATACAGCATATGACTAGCAAAACCATAGACTTGCACTGCTACTGATCTGGCTGAAAATATATTTAGCAGAGCTCTAGAACATTAAATAAAGGAAATTTTGAACCTTAAGTCAATGGACCAACTCAACATTTTCTATTCCAAGAATGTACTAAATAGGAAAATAAAATCTTTGTCCAAACAATAATTAATTGTATTGAGGTTTTTTTTTTTTCTCTTGTGGAATATTGCAGTTGGAAAAAAAATATTTTTTACTGTTTCATTTTCATGCTTGAAAGCTGACATCTTTCCATGTGTAAGATTTTTGTGCTCAAATCACAGGATTTCAAGTGGTAAAGTTTGGATCAATGGTATAGAGAATAAGCACAATAAAACACAACTCTCCTTAACTGAAGATTAAATCTCATCTTGGGAGAATTTTGGAAAAGGTAACAAAAGAGTTAAGGACAGAGGAAGGGAAGTTGCCTTCTCCACAAATGAATCTAGTCTCCCCGAAGTGCACAAGCATGTTTCTTAAGTGCTTGGAATTGCAAGGTAACACATCTTTCAGTTAGGGAAAAAAACTGATGAGTCCCGGGGTCTGGGTAGAGCATTGTGACTTTTACCAAGGGAGGAGCATGAGGCTTAAAATTTTAGTTAAATAATTGTGAATTTCATATTACAGAACTTGACACACCCCATGAATTTGAAAAAATTTAATAAAGCAATATATAAAAGTAAAGAATATTTTTCATATCTTGAACTGAAAAGAAAACATGCTAGCAAGAGATAAGGTTTGAGAATAGGTACCACTAATTTGGCAGAAAAAGGTAATTTTTGAGAAACTTCTCAGAACAATGTTAAGGCAGTCCAGCTGTAGGAATTTTTATCATAGAAACTGTCAAGCAAAGACAGCTTTTTGTTGTACTCTGGGGTGCCCTTGCAGTTGCTGGGAGAGTTGGTGGTCTTTTTGACTTCTAAGAAATGTGACAGCTGCTGCTTCTAGCTGTTCCTTCTCATTGCGTCCAACTCTTTTTCTCCTAACAGATTCTCTAGGGTTCAGCCAGCCAAAAGGCAGTGACAGCGAAAATGCTTTCTTGTGCTGAGGAAGCCGTGGTGGACATGCTCCAGACACTGTCTCCATCCTGTGCACGTGTCTTTCCTCACCATGGGAGAGGAAAGGTAATTTTTATGGCCCTACTAAACACCTTCCTTCTGGTCAGGACCTCTCTTCAGTGGCATAAGAGGAGGAAAAGCTCCAGCAGCAGCTCACTGGGGAGCAGCAGGGTCTGGTCCCCACCATTTCCCTTGTGGAAAAAGCTGTACATGGGATGCCTAATGCTGCTGGGAAGCTAAAGGAATGCAGTTCAATAGCAACAGCTTGCCTGTGTCAGACATGCTGATGCTCCTTCTTGCTCCCTTAGCCTTTCTTTCCTTGGCCACCCGGACACAACTGTTCTCCTTTACTGTCTATTCTTTCCCATCCCAGCAAGATGAGGGAACAGGAAACATAAAGCTAAAATTATTGTTGAATTTAGGATTTCTGATAGCAACACTGAAGACTTAAGTTTTACTAGCAATTGACACATGAGCAATTTATTCCCTCTGCGTTACAGTAATTAGGTACCTTAACAGCCAGAGCAATAATGGATACCAAAACCTCAGTATTTTTCTGTGGTGCTCCTGTGAACTGATGACTTCTGAGTCACTGACAAGTAGGAGATTTCAATCAGATTACCTGAAAGGGTGTCTGGAAGCATGATAAATGAAGGTAATTAGTCACTGTCCTTGTAGGTCTGCCTGATCTTTAAAGTATGAGACAGTCTGCTGCTCACGCAGATGGGAAATCACAGGGAATCCCAGCCCCATGCAAATGGGGCTCTTAACGCATCACCTCCAAAATGACACATCATCAGCGCAACACTGAGAAAGGAAGAGGGAGAAATTAAGAGAACCTTAATGCCTTGATTTTTTTCCTTATGTATAAAAGCAGCCACAAAAGTACTTTCATTACAAGCAATTTAAGAACCTACCTCTGCCTTAGATTTTTCTCTACCACATACACAGATGCAGTCGAAGCTGGAAATAAGCCTGACCCATTGGCTCAGATTGAGGACTGGATCCCTCTTTCAGAGTTCAGGGGTATTCAGACTGAGCCTGTTGCTAATAGCTGTATTATTACAAATGGACTTAAAAAGCCACTGCTGATATAAGACACATATCCCCACAGTAATAAGTTTATACATAAAGGAACATTTCCTGTAGATCAGGTTACAAGTGAGAATTGTACATGCATTTCTATATATTTAAATTCCTACTAACTAGGAGGTGAGAGTAAGTAGTAACCACTCTGCTGAGCCGGCTGTCCCTTTATGGTTATCAAGCCATAAAATTCTCGCATGAGAAAAGGTGTCAGTATACCTAGAGAGAACAAATCATGTGGAGGTGTTGAAGAAGGTGAAGATTTACTGCAGACATATGCAACTGGGCATTAACTTGGCTGGAAGTCATTGATGACATTGAAGGAGAAAGGATTTGCTTGTCTCACAGGCTGTGGTATTTTACAGATTTTCCAACCTGATTTTTCAGAGCAGAAAACCATTTGCAAATCTCCTTAAAAACATGGTAAACCTGATTGCAGCTTAATCCATTCTAGCCTCAAAAGGGGCAGTTAGAAGCTGTGCCCTCACCTGTGATTTTAATTTGGATCAAGATGGCAGAATTGGAGCAAATCCTGTGCGCTGCTGCTTTCCCCTCTGTCACTGGGAGAGAAGCTGCTCTGGAAAGGGAGGACGTCTTTGTCCAGGGAGGACAAAAGTCCATGAATGGGCTAGCAGCTCTTCTCTATCCCTATGAAGTTGTGCCAGAATTTCAGTGTCAACATAGCCAGGTCCTTATGAGGTCCCTATGAGGTCCCCTGCCCTGCTCTGTGCAGAGGACGTGCAGGGAAGAAAAACGAGTCCAAAGTTGAGATTTATAAATTACATATGCAGATATAGCAAAGAAGCACGGCCAAATGTTCCTCTCTGTTAGTAATGGTGTAAATCCTTATGAACCCCCTGGAAGTCAGTGAATCTTCTTCCAGATTTGTGCAGGCTGGTCCCTCTATGTTTGTTAACGTATTTAATTAAATATTGTTCTAATTTGAGTAACAATACTGTGCTGGAAAAGTATAATGAAAGCTAGCCACAAAGTTGTAGAAATGCAGTTACTGGCATAGAAAAAGCCCAAAATGGCATTTCGCTATGTGGGAAATGTGCTAAATGCAAAGATTTTAGCCAATATGTTTGCTTCACAGAATATGGTGTTTTGCTGAAATGAAAAATATTTGCTAGGAAATACTGAAACTCGTTATGTTTGAACAGTATTTTTATTGAGCAAATAGGAGACAATATGTTTTGTTTTGAACTAAAGGTTTGAATGGTAACATTTTGGATTGATGTCACCCCAAATGAGGTTTTGAAGTAAATTTGAGATGTGATATTTGTATTTAAGAAATATATCAGTCTTCTGATAAAAATGCCCACCTTCTTGGTGGACAAAACAATCAGGTGCCAAATTGTCCAGCACTTTTCATACCATTAAATACTTCAGTTATTCTTACTTTTGGTCCAGCAACAAATAATGACATATGACCTAATCAACCTGTCATAAAAACTAAATTCTCTTTGCCATGAATCAGAGAACTATATTGCAACTTACACACAGATAAAACTGCTAACAAAGCTGTAAGGAAAAAAAAAAAAAAAAAGGTATTTATCCCTGGAGAGATTCCTGTGGGAGATGTATTTTCTACTGCTGATAAAATTTGTGCTTTACAGAATCAAAATCACTGGAAACTCTCGTATTCTGGTCATTGCGTGCTCAGACTCAGAGCGAGGTGCATGTGTACTATAGGAAAAGTAGAGCATTAGAGCACACTTTATGTTATTTACGTAAGTAACTGAGCATTTGTCACTGTAGCTCTGGATTTCCTCTCACAAAAGGTGGTACAGAGTATATTTGATTCAGAAAAATCCACAGTGCCTGTTGCTTTTTCATCTCAATATTGTTAGGCAAAAATAACATCCCTGACACTTTTTTTTTTGCATTTAACTAATGCCACCTATTTTATTAAACCCTTTATGTAAAACCACATCAGTGGTACTGAGGGAAAATAATACCCCCACCAATTTAGATATAGGCAAATCGAAACCATTCTCACAAATGACTGGCAGATTTTTGCATTTGGTTTTACATGGTTGGATATATTTGTTTTTATTACTCACTTGTTTTTAATGAGTAAATTTGTTTAGACTAGGGGGAACTTAAAATAATTGTAAATATTTTCTCTCTGGTTATTGAAAGAAGAACTCAAATACTTTTCAGAATGCATTGATATATAAAAAGCAGAGCAGCCTTTTTTTTTTCCTATAGGCTCTAACATATATAAATATCATATGTTTTTCCTAAACTCAGCCCCCAATGCTCTTCTGCAGAAGCCCCACTTGAAGGCAAGGGATATAGCTGGAAAATCTAAGAGTAACTCTGATCCACCATTCCAGCTTCCAGTTCAGCTTGGACACAGGCACTCAGAGGTTATTTCAAAATATTCCCGAGACGACTAAGTTTCACAAGGAGTCTCCAGCAGTTGCAAAGATGAAGTTGTCTTGGCCTGATCCTATTTTCCCATCTTGCAATGAATATAGCTTCATAAGACCAAATCTAATTTATTCACCACAGTAAAATTATCACATACAAAATCTGTCAGATACAAGTTTTGAAATCCTTACTCAGATGTAATTAGGCAAAAGCCTGGCTTTAATTAGAAAAAATATCACATAATCCCAATTCACCTACGATACTTCACACAGAACACAATTATGTTCTGCAGTGGAAACAAATTTTAGTCTTTTACCACAAATAAGAAAACTCACCATGTGAAAGGTGATCTGTTGAAATGAAGAGCTCTTCAAATTGTTTGAGTTCTAAACTAACACAAATATTCTTAATATTAGATTTTATGTAAGAAGTAAAATTTCTAAACTGTTTAACTAAGAGCATATGCCTGAGAATTCTTGTGGTTATACACCATATTTCTCATGCTTGTCCTATACATCAGGTTTCCCAGTAGTTTCACTGGAACCAGGATTTCCCTGGTAGTACCCTTTGTGGTAATTAACAGTTTCACTAAGTACACTTCTCAGTTTTGCAGCTGTGTCACATTCATTCATAACAAATGTAATAAAAAACTCAAGTCTCAATTTTTGCTAATATTTATCCACTATGCCCATAAAAATGATCTCATTGAAATTAATTGAACTGCTCATATGAGTAAAAATTTGGCCTACTGATTTGTATCAGATGTGCAGAAGACGGTCTCAACATTTCATCACTCTTGTCATTTAATAAAAATTTCTGTATGCTGAAGAGAAAAGGTAGAATACAAGAGATTTCTCTGCCAGACTGGTGAAAGCTTAGAGCAAGTGTACGGATTTAGACTGAAGAAACACACAGGCACTTGTGCCATGCTTCAGTTCATCTGGTATGTGCAAGGAACCATAATTATAAACACAGGAATGTCTGACACGTCCATGCCCACATAGCGTTGTTGTATCACTGCCAGAGCAGGCAGTAAATATATCACTGTAGAGTTACAGTAGAGATTATATGAAAGCAATTATCATGGGTAATTTCAGGCACTTCTGCACGGCAGTCGTGTTTGCTGGCCTGCACGAACTCATTTTCCCCAAATACAAACCCATTTGAACATTATGGGTTTCAGAGTTTAGCTTAAACACATATACTATCCCATTTTTCCATTACTGAGGAATGGTTAAAAGAAGAGAGGGATGAAGAAGAACAGAGGGAATAGTAGAAATTTGCTATAAATTGGGCTGTAAGTCAGCTTCAGTTGACTGAAAACTGGGGTTTTAATGGAGCTAAGCTATACCGCAAGAAAAATAAACTGGAGAGCCATTGCATTATTAAACAGCCGCTGTAGAAATAGAGCTGACCGATTTGTGTGAGCTCACCTGTGTTTTTCTGATAATGGGAAGAATGTTATTCTATAGTAAAACCATGGCATAGGCTTCCTCTTCGTTAGAAATCCACCTTCTTTACTGAGCAGTGAACAGCACAAGATATTGGCAAATGTGGGGAATGGTGGGAGGATGGAAGGTTCATAAAACTTTCTAGCTTTTTGAAGTTAGGAAGAGATATATAAAAGCTCTCAAATATAAAGCTCCAAGACACTTGACTTACCTTAATATTCACCTTTCACATGCACATAAATTAAGAATACCCAACAATGTAAATCTAAATAAGCAAGTTACTGAATAATTGCAGCTGTCTCTCAAAATATATGAACCCATTCATATGCATACACAGAATTTTATATTACCACCACCACAGTAACCAGCTACAAAAGACGCCCCAAAAATGTGGGAGGTGGAGAAGTCTTTCTCTTTTCACATTATTAAGTACTAATTTACAATTTGCAGTATCCTCAATACAGACACTGGTTTCTGAACTATGTGAGATATTCAGGGAATGACTGAAAAATATGCATGTCTGTGATTTGTACAGGTGTTGTGGGTACTAAATTGTCTCCTATAGGAAACCTTTCAGGACTATTTACAGCTGCAGCAAAACTCGGCTGTCAGTAGCCTGGTCCACCTTTCAGCACATGATTACCAAGCCTGAAGAATTTTATGCAAAGTGTGAATTTTATGTGCCTTGTAGTGAAACATAACATGGTGAGCACGACTCTGAAATCACCCTGTAGTCAATCCTTTTCCAAATTTATGAAACCGAGCTTTAATGCTCATTGCACTTGTCAGTTTGGTGGATATTTCTCAGCTCCTCTACATAGTTACCAGACCGAGCGAGTAAAATATATACACACAAAAATTTCAGTACCTTTTTTGGAGGCTTTACAAATAAAATGCCAGAGAAAAGCAGGTCTGCAAAGATGAGTCAAGTGCTGCTTTAGGGCTTTCCACAAAGCTGCTGATGCCATACAGCAGGCACTTGCCGTGGCAGGGCAGCAGCACAGTGGGATGCGCTGGGCAGGATGTGACAGAGGATCTCCGGTTATGCAGCATCACCTGCCGAGGGGTGGCGGGTGGGCATGCAGCCCCGGCAGGGCTCTGCCAGCCCCCAGCAGCTGCAGCAGAGTGGGGTAGGGATGGAGGGAGGGTCATCTTCCCCAGGAGGGAGACCCTGGCCATGCCAGCCGCCCATTCAGCTGGTGCTACTGGAGAGCTGAAATGTGGCCTGAAATCAATCTTCTTTCCCATATTGTTATTTAATTTTCTGTTCAAAGCATATTGCTGAGCAGACGGAATAACACACGCTGCCATCCAGACTTTCAAATATTTCAGGATCTGCTGTTGGGCCGAGTTTTCTGAAGCTCATGTTCACACATCCAAGTTTTTACAAAAGCTCAAAATAGCCTAAAGCCCCGCCATATTGTCTTTGCAGCTGGGCTGTCACAGGGAACAGTTTTATTGTCCCCCCTGTGGGTAGCAGGATGGAAGAAGGAGGAAGGCATACCATAGTGAAGAATTGTCCATGAAGAAATACGTGTGCATGGGCTGTAAAGTGCTGCACGCAGGAACATACTGTTTTAAATAAGCATCCGAACCTCTGCACATTCACCAAACACATAGTATGTGCACATGTGCAGTAGGTCTAACATGACACAGAAGTATTGGATTTACTGTGCACATGCTGTAAAGCTCATCTGTGTGCATGGTGTGGAAATATTTGACATTTGGGGAGCAGAACTTGGAGAAACAAGAACTGAGACTAGGAAGGCAAGAAGCCTGGAAGAAAAACAAGGGTTAAATTGGGGACACACAGCCCCCATGTGTGAAACCTTTCCATGACCCAAGTGGCACAAAATACCCACTGAAAATCTGAATACTGGATGGTAAATGCTCTGCTTGCTCCTGACTACTGACTGTGTAACACCAGGGCAGTCATTCTAAGAAAGGAGATTGTTAGAAGCTTTTAGAAGGAAATACAACACCTTAATAGCACCTCCCATACTGAAGGATATATCACTACCACAATGATTAAACACTCTCAGAGCTGACAGTGACAGTTGACAACTCTATTGAAACTAACCCCAATTGTCTTTATGGCATAGACATGTCTGTTCGCACTGGAAATGGCTTTTCCATTTCCTTCTCCTCTATTTGGCAAAAATCATTTTTTTAGCATACTTTTCAAGTTTGTGATAATTAGAGCATTGATCCTGAAATCTGAGCCATCGTGGGGTAGATACAGGGCTGTAGTTTGTGCAGAGCCTTGTTGGGTTTCAGGCTCCATACACCCATATCTGATTGGAGATTTGGGCCCTTTTATTGCCTGTTCAGACAGGAATAGTCTGCTGGGGAAAATCATAGCAAGCGCTAGCAAATACTCATATGGTTTATAAGGAGAGGAAGACTCCCATTTTCATCAGTCACAGTCCAGATTGTAGTGATCTGCGTGATATACAGCATGCCAGAAAAAAACTGAAAGTCTGGCTTCCAGGAAAATTATTGTACCCTCTGTGGCTGCCTTTTGAATTGGAAATCACTTACAGTCTCCTCCAAGATATTGTAATTCAAGAAAGAAAAGAGAATCCAGGAGAGCACACACAGAAACCATCTAGCTTACAAGTAATTCTTGCTTTCTCAAGTCCATTTATTTTCCTTTACAAATTCATACACTGCGCTAAACTAGTATCCAATCTATGAAAACCCACTTGTTCACTTATGGTTCAATTTTTTCAGAGGATGTTCTTTCTGCAAGTTGTTTTTTTACTCATAAGCAAATGATCTCTACAAGAGGAACCATTTCAGTTCATAAATCATGTGATTTTTGGGTCCACTGTGTTTAAAAACCTGACACCTTTGTCAAAATAGTTCGGTACAATTTGGTACATCAAGGGTTAGTGGATTACTATGGCTCACATGAATAACCTGGATTAAGAAAGGGAAAAAACTGATGCAAAAGGGGCTGTGCAGGGCACAGGATGTGAGCTGAAAAGGCCAGGCAAGGCTGAGTACATTTATTTTACGTTTGGTTCCACAGACTAATAAAGCGAGTTCAGAGGTGAAGGTCAAGGTCATGAAACATCCTGATCAGTTTGTCCTTTTGAGTGGTGAGTTTGCAACAGGGATACAATCCTGCTCACAGAAATCAGATCCATACTTAAGAATTCAGAATAAAATGTGACTGTAAACTCATAAAATGTTTACCCCCAAAGAAATCCAATTTTTTTTTCAATTGGTGAATCTCAGGGGAAAAAACAATGCACAAACTGAAACACAAGAGTAAATTTTGCCTTCATGACAGAGTTGTTTGTTTTTCAGATGGAAATTTACCAAAAGATGTGTGGCTATGTAAAACAAAAGCTTCTAAGAGTCATCTTGCTCAGAGCTATTCATTTTGTGCCTGGGGCATCCCTGTTGAAGGATGATTTTCCCTTAGTTTAGTTGTTGGAGAAAACTCTTCTTTTTAAGATGGCATTTATACAATTTCTATTCATCTGACATCCTACATGCAATCTATTAACAGTAAGCTTTGTCTTAAGTACTATGGAAGTACCCAGGATAATGGAACTGGGAAATCCAGGGTAGAGTTTGGGGCTGGCTCGAAAAGGCAAAATTGCCGCTGGAGATTGCACTGTGGCCACATGGGGAGCCCCTACATGTTCAGAAGCCCGGGCTCTGAACTGATAAAGTAACTTTGAATACAACAAAATTTAGAGAAATTATGCTTGTTCTTTTTCAATAGAAAATTTTATTTTCTGTAAGGCAGACATCTTTTTCAAAACAATGTTCCTCTTTGCATGTGAAAATGTTGGTATTAGAAAAGCTTTGGTCAGTCAGCAAGGGCATAACAAGTGGTAATTCCAGGCTTGCAAAATCTCATTTTTGAATTGCTTCAAAACCAGATGATGAGACGGCTTGTCACAAGACCCCACATCTCTGCAACCTCCTACTCAGATTCCAAACAGGTTGTAAAATATTTTGGGTTTGTTGAAGCTCCAGCTAGCATTTCCAACACAAAGCTTGTTATCCCTGCGGTTTTGATGCACCTGGAGCCCCTGATTTATTTCACTAAATAGCAGCTACCCTGGGATGTAGCAGCAAGTCCCGAGAGAGGCCTCAGACACAGATTTCTCCCCGAATCCAGCTATGTGGGTCTATTTGGTCTCTGGTGAGCAGTGAGACACCAGGCTATAATGGATAGGGTTTTCTGTCCGTGCTGGTGCCCTCCTGAAAAAAGCCAGAGCTATTTTGTCTGCCCAGCACCAGCCGCCACTGCAAAGGCTTCCAGCCCTCCCTGAGCTCAGCCTTAAAAACCAGAGCTGTCCTGAAGCCACCAGTTTGCCAGGCCAGGGGTTGTTATTAACCTCGGGTTCCAGAAGCCGTTGCTGAAGTCTAATGAACTTGCACAAGGCTTGGACAAAACCTGAGCCCTTCCTTACACACCAAGTCAGGCAGCACACCCGCTCAGAGTGTCCCTGCTCAAAGTCCCAGTTCCCACAACTGCAGCTCTTTGAATAGATCCAGTTTTTAGGATAAAAACCTTAGTAAGGCTTGGGATATGGCCCATGCAGCAAGGCAGACCCCTGCAGCCATTTTATTTCGTATTTCCATGTCTCTGCGGCTGTCTTTTTACCTTTGCAAATTCTTTCTGAAAATATCACCTTCTCCTCTGACTCTTTAAATGCACTTCATCCAGCATCTCCTCTGCTAGGTCTTCTTATTGCTGATTTGCTTCTTACTCACAGTTATTTCTAGATATTTGTGCCCTCTGCCCACCTCCCCGGCACTTAACTGTAAGCGTGGTGCAAAAAAATGTAGTGAAGGTATTCAAGACACTCACCCTTGACACCCAATTTCCTTTACAACTCAACTCATATTCTTTCCTTTTGTTCACAAATCTAATTCAGAATAGCTCATCAAAAAGGTCAAAAGTGAAGCAAACAACTGGCTCACAAAATCGAACAGCTTGAATGAACTTTCCACCTTTCCACAATAAAGCATTCATAAGCACGGTAGCTAGATACTCCCATTATTAATGATTCACTAGCAGTGTATTCATTAGTAATAAGCACTAGTGTCATGTCAATAGTGCATCCAAATTGAGCTAATTACATTATCTGATGCCTCATATTTTATGCATATAATGTATTCCCCATGGGATAAATCCTTGGCTTTTCTCCAAAGTCAGGCAAACAAGCCTGGTAGTTTATTCTCCCCTGGAACAAGAGCAGAGCAAAGCCCTTCGTATCCCATCCTGGTTGGCACCCTCAGATCTGTCCCACAGCCTGGAGTTTGCAGGAACTGTGTGCCCAGGACTGTAAATGGTACCTCACGTTTGCTTTGCCCCCTCACTCCTTAGCCTGAACTTCCATGGCAGATGCAAGCTGTGGCATCTCACCCTCAGCAGGAGAGGGGCCACCAGTGACCACACACAGACATGCCATTCATACAAACACCTCTGGGAAGGAGCCAGTCTTGTTCTTACTCAGTATTTCTGTGTTGCTTTCATATCACCCTAACTCTCTGCGAGTTGGTGTGCCCTTTGAAGGGTTTCCAGACATTCAAAAAACCACAAAACCTTCTGAGGTCTCATCCATTTCCATGTCCTGAGAGAGCTGAAATAGGTACAATTTCCAGAAGCAATGTCCTTCTCTGAGGAGTGTGAAGAAATTGTTCCCAGTAGGGGAAATCTTAAAAACATTTTCAAAAGAATTTATACTAAAAATGAGGACATGTCCCTTTGTAAATATTTTGGCTCACTCTTTTCCCTCTTCGACCAGATGTCTTTGCTTATGTTTTTGCATCCCCAGCTGCTGGCTGCCCACCTTTAGTAGTCTAAGATAAAAGATGGGCAATAGAGACACTCATACTGTCTAAGTTCAGGAACCTAACTTTGGTGAATAATTTATCCCAGACAATTACCCTGGGCTTTTTCTGTAGCCAGTGGAAAAAGATACTCCCAGGCACACATTCAAATCACTTAAATTAGGTTCCTAAGTTGGCACATCAGATGAAACCTTCGTATTTGCATATGGGGGGTGATTTGCTTTCAAAGCAAAAAATCAGAGAGTTTCTGTACACAAATATCCTTGTGCATAGTTCATCTCTCTTTTTACAGTGCCTTGATAAATATAAGCCTAAACACAGTACCCTTTGCCTAATCTATTAAAATTTGTGTATTGAAAATAAAGTTATGGACTTGTATTTCTGAAAACATGCTACATCACATCCCTCAAACAGAAATACACACCCCAAAGAGGGTAATATGACACAGCTGCGAGGACTTCAGGATTAGCCACATAGGTGGGACATGGCCTAGAGCTCACGCACCTTCTGCCAGCACAGCTTTTAAGAGCTCCTGTTAAAGAGTATGTCCACCTAGACAGAGGACAGTGTTTGCCTAAAGGCTCCATTCTCCCTGCCTGTTTCTTCAAATCTCCTCTTAGCTACATGGCAAAGAGACCCATGCTGTTAATCAGCTGTTCTGATTTATCACACACGCATTGAACTTTCAATGGTGAGATCCTCCTGGGGCTCCAAGTGGGACTTTATGCTCTCCTGAATTAGCAGAAACTCTGTGATGGACAAATCGTTCATCGAGACAAGGTGATAAATCTTCCCTTAGGCACTTGGAAATTCAGCAATGCCAGGACGAATGGACCCTGGGGACTCCAATACATATTCTGTGCTACAGGTACACAGGTATCTCATGAGGGTTCAAGAAACACCCTCCTCGGAATCGTATTTTGTGGTACAAACATCAACTTCAGTGAAGAACACTGAAGGGCAGGGCAAATTTCCACAGTTGCTGCCAAGCTGCCTGCTGTACGTTGCTGAAGGTCACATTCTGGACTCCTGAAAACCAAGGGGGTTTCAGCATTGTCTGCAGTGGGGATGTGATTTTTCTGAGTGTCATCTCCCCTCTGGTTCTGCTACTCCAAGTGCCAGAAACAAAGAAATAAAGTGCTTAGAGCAAGTGACTCAAAACACAGGAGAGGTTCAGGACAGGTTAAAAAGAAAAAATATTCAGAAGGGAGTCTATGGAAAAATACGAAGGAAGCCTTGACATAAAACAAATCCAATACCTATCCCTACCAGAGTCTCATATTACGGTGGTACTGACTGACATATTATAGCACTCAAAGACTAATGCCACTGTAAAAAACCCGTGATGTTAATTTGATTGTTCAAATACTCATGAAAATAATTTTTAAAAAACTTCCTATGCAAATTTAACAATGAACACAGTATAAATAAATTAATACTTATTTTTACTTTAAAATACTAGCACCATGCTAGAAGTTTTGCTTTAACTGAAAATAATTTAAATTATTGTTTTACTTTAATTGAAATAATAGAAGAAATATTGTAAACTGGGGTATAAAAGCATATTGTTCTAGATAAACATTTTTCAATATAATTTTATTGTCTCTATTTTGCTGTCAACTTAGCAACTTTTGAGACCTCATAATAAAAATATTTTATTTGATTTATCCATTCAAATTGAGACTATGAATCTTGAGTTAATGCTGCAAGGTCAGGGAAGTTTAGGAATCCAGTGGTCTCAAATGAATGTCAGTTAGCTGCTTAAGGAGGGTCTATCAATAATGAAAGCTCCAGGCAAATGTATAATGCAAGCCCTTCAGATCACAACACAGAGTTCACATTCTCTTGAGAGTTATCCGAGGAAGAGATGTTTTGTTATAATGAAGAGAATATAATACACAGTAACAGAAAGAAAAATCTATATTGTGCATTCTATATGTGTGATTTTATGTGACAGTATAGCGATTGCTACATAAATAACAGCAAGAGAGTCCTTTGGCAACAGAGATAGTGAAGATGTCAAAAGAAGACCATTTTCTAACCTGCATATTTTAACATTTAAAAATAGTAAAATGTATTTTAAAAGTCCAAATAGACACTGTTGTGTATCTGGTGATAATCTAAATACAGACAATACAGTTTCATTACAGCCCAGTGCTTCATCTGAATTAGCAGCGGAACTGACTTCCAAGAGAGGCATAAGTGTAAGTGCTTAATCACTAGTATACAACATATTCAAATCAATTTATCAAAGTTAAAAAATAGATTATAATATTTATGAATATATTTAAAACTTCTATATTTTATGAATGGAGTGTATTGGAGTCACGTAACTAATCAATAGGTTAGTAGGATTAAAGTGCAGGATTTGCTGGTTCCTAAGTCAACACTCAGACTACCAGTAGAATATTATTTTTGTTTAGGATGAGTATCAAGAAATGTAGATGGGCAGAAGTTGTGCCCATGGGTTTTTTTTAAGGACGTGTAACTCCACACTCTCCTCAGGAGATGTATAGGCAAACCCAGTTTTCCAAGACCATGCATGGCTCCTCTAGCTGCTTGACCAGAGTGAGCCAGCTATGGCCACAGGTACAGAACAAATTCAACCATGGCTGTATACAGAGGCAGCTCCACGGTCCAAGGATGTGGTGGATTGTACTCCTCCCCTTCTCCTTCCCAGGAGCTGCTCCTGTTTTACATACAGAATGGATGACAGAGGTCTGCAGTGTGGTCAGCACCCAAAGGCCTACAGGGCAGCTGAGCTCAGAGGCAACCAGTGCTGATGGAAACAGGCTTGGGCTGCCATGGCTGGGGTGGATTTACTGAGGGATTTACATAGTGTGGATTAATGGGGGTGGGACCTTGACAGACATGTCAGCTCACACATTTTATGCATCCAGTTCATCCATCTGGCCCTTATTTCCACCAGCTGCATCTGGTGTGTGGGCTTCAGGAGCAGGAGACCGGCTGCAGTGCTCGTCTGTAGCCCAGGACCATGCACATTTTTTGGTTGTGGCGCAGCACCTGAACCTACGTGGGGCAGCGTAACCTGTTTCTTGTGACCCAGCGTGGCAGGGATAATTACACCTGTGCCCTGTGAGAAAACTGCAGCTGTCCTGCTGTACAAGGCAGCCCTCCCAGTTCTGCCTTCTCCCATCACCTCCACAGGTCACTTTGGGCTGTGGGTCATGTCAGGGTTCCGCTGTCTTTGCCCATGACAAACTGAGTAAACGTGATTTTTTTTCTGGGGCCCCCCTGACAGTTTGGTTGGTTTTGTGGTATCAAGGAGGGGTGTAAAGGTCACTTTTGAGAATGACTGTTGTGTTCAGCTGTTTGTCCCAAAATAAGAATACATTTTTGGTTCTCTGTACTGACTTTGAAGAAAGCAGAGGGGTACTTCAGGGGAAGATCTGAGTGTGTTCGAACACTGAGGACATACTGGGCCCATCCATTTGGGCTTTTTCCGAAAAGATTGTGTTGCCTGTGAACACTTATAATTTCATTCTCCAAAGACAACAAATACTGAAAACATATCTTATTTTAAGTATTAAACAATAGATATTTGTTTACTATTATTTCTTACTACTCTTTTTAACAACAATCCACAAGAAAAAGGAGTGCAAGTCACTAGGGATGCCATTCATCAGAGTCATCTTAAGTCACTTAAGTTACTTAAGTCTCACTGCAATTCTTGTCCCAGGCTTCTGAGCCCACATGGCATTTTCTTGGGCAATTGTTAAAAAACTTTCTACTGGTTTAGTTACACCACTTTCTTATCTTATCAGCTTAGTATTGTTAAGACAGAGAAAGTCACAGATATATCTTTTAAGATAGTTAACTATCCTAAGAGGATTTAGCCCGGTTGGGAAAGGATGCTGGGAGACTGTATTTGCCAAAGTACATGAAATGTCACCTTCTTAAGTCCCATGTGGCTTGTCTGCTGGCTGCTCTTTAGAGAAAGGCTCCTATCCTGGTTTTGGGAAATGGAAAGAGTTTCTCTCCTGGGATCTAGTAGGAGGCTCATGATATGCTTATGTCATAGGGATCAGAACAAAGCAAAGAACAAATGTTTTTAGTCTGGATCAAATGCTTGGGGAATGTCCAGGCTGGCGAGATATCCAAGAAGGACTGTTTAGAAAGCTGTATCTTTCCCTTGACCAGCTTGGAAGAAGGCCAAGCATTTTTCATCTAGCTTTTTATGATGTTTTAAGATTTTTTTGCTGTTAGTTATTAGAACTGGTCCTAACAAGAACTTGTGAGATGGAACTTCATCTAGGCATGCCAGTTGGGGAACATATTGTCAGCTTACATCTGCTGTTACAGAAATCATGGTTTCTGTAAAAGCAAAAATACAATATAACCATAATTGTAGTCAAGGGCCTATATAAGTGCACAAAATCTAACATAGACTGACTACATGAGCATCTTTTAGTCCATGTAAATATGCAAAACGATGAGATTTTCACAGCACACGGTAATATATTTACTTCATCGAGAGTAGGCACCATGTCTCCCCACGCGAGACCCCTGCACCTACTAAGTCCTGACAATCAAGTGGGTTACAGCTGTCTAAGTACTGATAATATTGATAAACAACTGATTTAGTTGTAGCATTTCATGTTGCAATGTTCTAAGGAAACTGGTTAAATTGGTATTTCATAGCATTTGGGAATTTATTCCTTCCCTACTTAATTTCAAAATTCTTGAGGCTGTCACCTACTAATGTCTTGTGTACACTTTGCATCTGATGGCATGCACACAAGACAAAAGTACTAAAGGTTTAGGCATTTGCCAGTAGGGCTGTGGAGAGGCAGTTCTTTGTTTCAAATGCAACACAGTTTTTGGAAGTGTTCAATGTTCCTACTTGCAGCCATTAAAGGTTTAAAATGATGTGTTTCAATTATGACAGCTTTGGGGGATACTAGGAGCACTTCCATGGTCTGAATGTTTTGGGCTGCATCTTGCAAATCTGTTTCAGGAGAAGACCTGAGCAGATATTAGCCTTCTTCCCATGCCCTGCTTTCCACAGGTGCTGAGCCCAGAAGGGAATTTCATCAATTTCCAACATGTGCTCTGCTGTGAATGCAGCCATCGCTGGGGCCCAGATTAAGGAATGTGCCACAGAGTGCCTCTTCCTCGTAGACTAGGTCAGCCTTTAAAACATCCTAAAACACAGGATTATAAAGACAACTGACTTTTTCCCCTTGAGGCAGAGATAAGACAATTCAGAACTCATTGAAGCACACTGACAGGATGTTTACAAAGAAAAATGCATTGTGAGGAGACAATCTTTCACATACCACCATGGACATGTCATTTAAATTGTGTAAGGAAGTTCTTCATCACTTTTAATGGGGAAAAAAACAATTTGCCTACTTTTTTCCCCACTCCTATCTTGACCCCTAGTTCAGAGAGAGATTGAATCTAAGAACCAAGACTTAATCTTTACAAATAGCACTGTAAAACCCATATAGGTATTGGTATCACATGTGTTTTTGTTGTCCATATTCCTCTAGCTGGTCTAAAAAAAATAACGTTATTAATAATTAAATAATTAGCATCAAGCTAAAGAAAATTACAAATGTAAAATCTTCCCTGTAAATGCTTACTGAAGCTCCCTTGCTGTGATTGCCTTTGGCTATATAACAGCCATTGCTTGTTTTGCAGAGCTTCAATGTCTGTAGTCTGAAAAATGGTGCTGACAGGAAAACTTAAATGTAAAAAAATGTCTTATAAAAAAGGGCTAACTCTGTAATGGCCATTGTCTTGTTTCCACTGTGACTTGAAATGAGAAATGAGAAGGAGGTTTAAGTTGGGGTTTAGTGAGAGATTTTTCACTTAAAAACATAATTAGGATATTGAAAAGTCTAACAAAAGATGAAGATTCAAGCAGCATGGAGTGGAACAGCAGTGAGTGGAGAGCACTTTGGGGCATGGCTAATGAATAGCAGCCCAAAGAAAAAGGGTGGATTAGGAAGACCAATAGTTCTCTTCATACTAATTTCCCAAATTTCTGTATACTCTTTGGAATGGGGATTATTATTAATTCGGCTCTTGCAGCTCCTTTTGAACTCTTATGTCATTATCTCGGCTAAGAAACACCTTAATTAAACATAATATGAGAAATGTGGCGTTATTGAGATTACTTTCCAGGCTACAGCTTCACACGTGTACCGATGATGAAATCCTTAAGAAATGTTAAAAATGCAAAGTAATTGAACATTTATTGTAACCTTTACCCTAAATCTTTAGAACTCCATTGTTTCTGCTTAAATTCCTCTCATCCTGGCAAGCAGCTGATACTGTGGACCAAGTGCTCTCAAACTGAAGCTGTAAAGGTAAGAGCACAGTGGCGATTTAGGGGGAGTAAGATCCACTCTGCAGCAGAGTGGTGCCACGAGTCAGTAGGTCTCCATCTGGATTAACCTGCTAGTAACTTGGGGTATCACATGTGTCAGCCTGTGCAGTGCCTCTGGCCTCTGACAGGTGGTCGTGGTCTTCACTTCTCTTTCCTCCACTCTTAAACAAAACAAACAAACAATAATAAAATAAAGGGAGAGATAAATATGTATAGAAAAGAGCCAAACTCCCAAACATGTTTGGAGTCTGGTCACCTTTCTCTGCACCCTGATTTGGATCAGCTTGCTTAGGCCTTTGCTCCCATACTATGACCAGTCTTGGATGGGTCTGACACCCTGGGAGACTGCGATAACCTTGCTCTGGAGTAGGTCTACATCGACGGTAATCTGATTCAGACTGTCACTGGGGTTTCTTCAACCAGTATCTGATTCTTAACTGAAGATACAGCCTCATTTTAACCTCATACCAGCATTGGAATGTCTAAAAAATCAATGGAATTATTAAAAAATAAATACTTTGGTGTAAATGATGAAAGATCAGACTAGAATATAAATTACTGAAAATATACTGTTACTCTTCTTTCCTCCTGTAACCCTCTACAGGGGTGGAATAAAAGTGTTCCCGTGACTGGAATGCAGCCCTCTCAATTTTACTGGTGTGAAGCATTTATTTCTAGACAAGATTAGTGGATTACTTATGGAAGATTTTCACCACTGTAAGTGTTTAAATTTTGAAGTTAAAAACATTTTATAAGTGAATGTCTAAATGCAGCACCTAGCACTTCAGCTGCAGATACTCAGAACTGAATAACCACTTTTATTTAGATGCCAATATGTGGATTTAGGAGCCAAAATTAATTCATTCAGGTTTTAGTATCTGTACTTCAGCAAAAAAAAAATTCTAAAACCTGAGCCAAATCTAATTCATTTGGAAATTTCTTGCACCTAGTGTTATTAACAGATGGATGATAATTGGAATGGGAAACCAAAGGAGAGACTGAGAAAATGAATCAGAGAGGAGCGTGAGAAATTAAGTATGAAGAAGAGAGTGAAAGCACGAAAACAAAGGAAACAAGATTAAATGGGATAAGGTCTGGGAGAAAATCCTTTCTGGCCAGACCTAAGGAAACTGAAGGCATAGTGATTATAATTTTGTTTGTAGATTGACTCTGAACTACTGCCAACATCAGATAATTTAACCGTGGTAGGAGTTTAGGAATGACTTTACCTTTTTCCTCTGTGGAAGGAAAATCACTTTGTGATGCAGTTTGTAGAGCCTTTCATTGGATTCAAACTGTAGCTGAAGGTAACACCTGCTAATAGCAGAAATTAGTACTTGGGCTTTGGCCACAACATGAAGAAATCAAAAGAATTAATAGAAAGATACATGTCCTCAGAAAGAATCATAGAATCATAGAATCATA
>NW_010132567.1:0-9998 GCF_000699245.1 Pterocles gutturalis
GTATTTGGTTTAAGGTTTTTTATATATTAAATAAAAATGAGTGTAATTTCAACATAAATTATAAAATCATATCAATAAAGTTGTTGTAAAGAAAAGAAAGTTAAATTCTTATTCTTCTTTTTGTTGGTATAGGAAGACATTTTGAAGTGTTTGTTGTAGTTCGCAACCATAGTTATATTCTGACTACTTTCTCTAATTTATGACCTTCAGAAATTCTGATAGATTACTTCACAAAATGCCTGAAAGCATTAATTCTGTTTTTAAAGCAACAGAAGGAAAGACTAATGAAACAGTTCATCAAATTCACTTTTTATAAACAAATATATAATTCTAAAATAGATTTTTAAAAGTCTTATAGGGAGACTACACAGCATAAAAAAAAAAAAAATAAAAAAAAAAGAAGAGGAACAAAGGATGGTCAGTCTCAGAACACTTTCAGCTAAAAAGCCATGCTAGCAAAAAAGATGTGCTTAATTTCCAAGGAAAACAGAAACCACAACCTAAACATTTCCCAGTAAGCTTCATATATCAGTCTGTTTTAAGTTCTAAATTCAGAGCAAATTCAGTGTATTTGCCAAGAGCCTTCATCACCTTAAAATCTCCCTGCACTTCACTGCATAAATTTTCTGTGTAAGACTTGGTTGCACACCGCAGACGTTGCTTGCTTTTCAGCATTTTGACTCTCTCCCAAAGTTAGCAGGACTTTATGAATTTGATGATATGCATGCACAGCATATGTATTACTCTACATTACACTTGATCTTAGCCAAAAGGCTGAGAAGCCCTCACTGCAAAAAAGACACTGAAGAGCTGGAGTGTATCCAAAGAAGAGCAAGGAATCTTGTAAAGGGTCAACCAAGCGTGAAGAGCACAAGTCTTATGAGGAGTGGCTGAAGGAACTGGGGTTGTTTAGCCTGGAGAAAAGGAGGCTCAGGGGAGACTTTATCGCTCTCTACTATTACATAAAAGGAGGTTGCGGCAAGGTGGATGTCAATCTCTTCTCCCAAGTAACAAGTGATAGAATGAGAAGAAACAGCCTCAAGTTGTGGCAGGGGAGGTTTAGATTGTATATTAGGAAAAATTTCTTCACTGAAAGGGTTATCAAGCACTGGAACAGGCTGTCCAGGGAAGTGGTTGAGTCACCAGTGTAGATGTGGTGCCCAGGGACATGGTTTAGTGGTGGACTTGGGAGTGTCAGGTTAATGGTTGGACTCCATGATCTTAAAGGTCTTTTCAACCTAAATGATTCTATGATTCTATACTGCAAATGACTATGTTTAAGGATAAGTTGCACATCATTCATAGAAGCAGACTGATATTTAAGCTATTTAAATTCAATTTCCATTACACCCATAGAATAATCTATAATTCTTATGTAAGTTACTGGACTTTTAATCTCTAAAATACAGATGCTAATAGTTATTTACTGTTTAGACTATGAAGCCTTTAAATATGGTCCATTTCTCCCAGTGCTGTCACACTTGCTACTAATAATATGCCTGTAATTGCAACAAAAATACAACCAAAATTGAGTTACTAAATCTTCACTGATAACATGAAATAAAAGCCAGTAAGTATAAGAGTAACTACATATGGGTAAGACTACCTTTTCATGAGGTTATTACAACTGCTTTCAGTTAAAAGTTGTTTGTGTATCTAGCTGATTTTATTTCAGAAGTCCAACAGAAGAAAATTGGTCATATTTGTACCTGTTTTGCAGGATACATTATAGAGCATGAACAGTAATAATTTAATAACACACTTAATGACAGTTCTGCTAAATTGACCCTACAGATTTCTTTTTCAAAACTTTAATAGCATCTGAACTTATTTATTTTATAAATCATTTATTTATTCATATTTAACTTTAAAGGGAAATTGAATAACTTGTTTTTTTCCTTTTGTTTTCCTTGCACCTTTAAATCAAAAAGAAAATTGCACCTCGATTAATTTAAGAGGCACTAAAGCAATGATACATACACTAGCTGTTTAAACATGTACCTTTGAGTTATAAATTTCTCAAGGGAGATTCTGCAAAGGACACTATGTTGCTAAGTACAGTCAACTGAACTAAATGCAGGTGAAGCAGATTGCTGGCGAACACTTTCAACAATCTATGAACAATGAATATCAGAGCTTTTTCTTTATTGCCTAGCCTAGCTCTTTGCAAATCATTCTGTTCACTTCCTCTGTTAAAGGTACTAAGGCATGGCTATTATCAGAGAAAGATGGGACACAAATAGGTAAATTCCTATATGCTGAAGTCAATAGGATCATTCATTATTCAAGATTTGCAAATGCATCCTGGAGCAATTTAGAGGTACAGCCATATATTCAAGTGACAGCAGCTTAAAAAAATCCTAGTATATCAACAAAACCAGGGTATCTTCATGTAGGTATGCTCTTTTCTTTCAGTGAATGGAGGGAAATCCATCTTAACCTAGCCTGCAATTAAAGAGGGTCATGAAGGTTAGAAATTAGGCTGAGGAATGGATGAGAGCTACACCCTTAAAGATCCGATTATGAGACTGGTTTAATCATGACTAACTGATAGCATTCTGACTGTATATAATATACATATTTTCACATCACCTCTCCTTTGTTCAGCAACAGTTTAGTCCATTCTTTAACATGAAACAATTCTTTATTACAGAAGTCAACTTTTCTTTCAAATGTCAAAATTTCTTTCAAAGGATGCTGGCAGTTGAGAAACCATCAAGACTGATTCTGTACCCAGCAGGTAAAGCTGCACCCTCTCACTATAAAAGCATCCTTTGATGCCTACAATGTTGTTATAGAGCTACACTGGGTAACAGCTATCCAGTTACAAATTAACACAGCGTGAGAGTACAAAAGAATAGCACTGCTTTGAAGAAAAAAAATAAAAATCAAAACACATCCGAACAAAAGTTCCTTTTAACTTATCTTTCTGTCAATACTCTTGTGGTAATTGGAAACAGACAATGTTCAGCTGATCAGTTAAAGTGAATAATAAAGTCTATTATTCAGGCATTCATAGTGCATGATAACAGCAGCTCATTAAGACCTAAATATTCCAACACATGCTTTGAAGTCTATTCTCTTCAGCAGCATAACATTTTGTTTCTCCTGTTTCTGGGTTCATTTCTATGTACCTATTTTAGTCCTCCTCAGCTCAGAGATTATGTTTCTTGAAATCAAGGGGGATCTGTAGAATGTAATTTTTGAAAATAATAGACTGGAATGTCCTGAAACACAACAGAAGGTTCAAGAAAATCTAACAAAATTAACATCTCAAACGAAGATTCAGAAAATGGGGTAAAATCTATTTCCAAGCAGGCTGTAGAATGGAAACACAAAAACATCTAAAAAAACCCCCAAAGAAAATGTAAGCAGCTTCTCTCTTAGAAAAGCAATTAAGAATAAAAATATTAATGGCTTTCACAAAAACAAGTGTGCATTTATTAACCCTGACAGCCTGCCTTTTATCATGTTCTTGGTATTAGTTTCTTTTGAGCTTTGTACATTGGTTTTATTCACTTTGAACAACCCTTCAGAAAATAGCTGGAGACAAATATTGTCAAATAATTTGCATTAGATGGCAACATTTGTTTACCCACATGTTGTTGCTCCTGTCATAAGAGGCATTTTCCATGTAACTCTCCAAAAAGCCAAAGCTGGGTTCAAGATTCATGTCAAAACAAACAATCAAAGAAACAAACAAAAATAAAACAGTGACAAGACCTAGGATGAGCTACAAAGGATAAGCACATACCCCCCACCAACTGCAAAATAACTCAACAGCCACTAACAGAGAAGGCTTGAGGCTAGCATCCTCCAGGAAAAAAAAGAGGACATTAAATCTATTTCACAGGGAAATATAACCTCATGAAGACTTAAAAATATGCAAGCCTTTGCTTTACAACATAAGGAGGTTCACAGGAGAAAGGGAATCAGGTCTTATTCTTGCTCCTATGTTTAAGGCACATCCCATGCACTTTTGCTAAATTAAATCACTTAGTTAAACCTGCAAAACTCTGCTGCAGGAAACCAGTTGCAGCTCAGATGCACCTGTAGTGGGTCATAGGCCTTTGCAGCAATAAGGATGTTGAACCACCTGTGCCTCTGAATCTGATAGATATTTCCTGAGCTAGTCCACATTCAAGAAGAGAGATCCAGAGAGCTGCAGTTATTCCAGTGAACTTGATTATGTGTCTTTTTTTATATTTTTTTTTAATTAAACACAGAAGGGAACATTCCTGGCTGCTGGAACTTGCTTAACTACACAGCTAAATTGTTAGAGTGGTCTCTGGGCCAAATATCAATAACCAAAAAAATTTCTGAGTGTAGTTCAGGAATTCAAAGAGGCACTATTCTAAATATACAGTTTGCATGTCGCTACAGTGTTTATATAGACTAAGAGACCTTAAAACTATAGATTGCACCAGTTGTCCAGCTCTCAAGAACTGAGCAGGAAATCACCGTTTTTGCTCTAGGAATACAACAATTTTGTGGTCTTTTACTTAACACCAAACATACTGTGCATCTGAGGGCAGACAGAATGAGGTCTTGCCATCAGTACTTTCAGAAAGATAACAGTGGCTTCCATATTCAAAACAAACAAAAATAGCAATATTTTAAAAATTTAAATACATACACTTGACCACATCATAAACTTTTGTGATATCCTAAGTGGTGAAATAATTTAAGAGAAAAAAGAAAAAAAAGGATAACACAAAAGTATTATTTTACTAACAATAGTTTTATTTTATGCAGGATATTTCATAAAATTTTGTTTGGATAGTTTATGCATGAGAACTGCTCAGACACAGAAATCTACTTAGATGTAAGACCATACACATTTAAAGCCAAATTCACCTCACTTCCTTTGAGACCTTTCAGTAAGCATCTAAAGTAAGAATTTAGTCACTTTTGGCGTTTGAGGATTTACACAGAGGTAAGCACTGTCTGATTACCTTTGAAGGTGACACTCGCTTTCCATTGGTTCTAGAGTGACAATGCTCCTTATTTAGGTCTGAAAGTTAAATTACCTAATGTGAGATAGAATGATCCAGGTCATGTTCTTAAGCACCACAATACCTTTCTCAGTAAAGACAGTAAACTTAAATGCTGAGTTTATATCAGCATAAATTAAGAACCTTTCAGAAATTATTCTGGGTTAGACAGGTGTGAACGAAATCAGACTGTCTTTGTTCTCCTACATCACATATAACTCTCAGCATATTGTCAGCTCAACAGATGCATAGTTTAATTTAAAACAGTATCATTTCAGTAATGTGAAACAGCACTTTCCCATTATTAAGTATTTTGTGAGACGGCACAAGATTACCCACTCATATCCTTTGAGAATAGCGCAGATTGTGTATCGGCAAATTTCTCCTCACTAAAGAAAAACAAAGACCTGACATTTGAAACTGTGCTTTGTATATTATTGAGTACCTGTTTGTTTCTGTACCTCCTTTTATGAGTTTATAAATTTATCAGACAGCCTAGGGTAGCTTTGATTAGGGTTACAGAGCAATTGGGGTTTTTTTACATTATCAAAACGCATTGCCTTTTTTCATCAAATAACTAGAACAGTAATCTTTCATGGCCATTTGAGGTATTTACTTCCTGTAATTTCTGCAGTTTTGGAATATTCAGGCTAAGTAGATAACAAATCGATGATAGTAGATGGTAGTATTTTGGCCCTGTTGAAGTCAATGGCACAACATTCATTGGGGTCAGCAAGGCATCATTCCACTTACGGCCCAATTCTGAACAGCTCACAATTTAGCAATTTGATCCATGACTCATAGGCCATCATATTCCACACTGAAATGCAACAAAATGGAATTGGAGACTATAAATCTCCAGATAGACTCCTCACTCGGAAAACAGGCCATTCATGATAAGATTTAAACAGCGGTTTTAGTCAGAACAAAAGCTAAAAGCGAGTCCAGAGAAAGGAAGGAAAGATTATGATGCCCTGATCACAGAAGTGATAAGATCCAGTACTTAATCCTCTTGCAGAAAATAATTTTATGTGTAATTAAAAGGAAATAACTTTGATAAATTACTTCTGTCACCTAAATAAATATCACAGTTTCTAATTACAAAATATTCCGACATATGGAACACAACATATGGGCCACTCGCAAAGGGGCTAAGTTTTGTAACTTACAGAAATATTGAGGTAAAATACTTTAATCTTGAACGGTGCACTTCAAATGTTTTCAGCAAATGCAGTATTATAATCCAGATTATGTATGTTCATGTTCATCAAATAAATAGTGTCTCTGAGACTAATAATGGAATTAATTGACTGTCAGGCAGAGCCAGGACTCCCTTAGCAGTGACATCATTAAGCTTCAATAGCAAGTGAAACAGTTCTTATGGTTAAAAAAAAAAAAAAAACAAACTACTATGTGACTGCAGCTTTACAAACCATTTACCAATAATTTTATAAAACCTGAAATGCATTTTTTGTTTGATTTGCATTCTAACACTATCAGAATAGTATTACACTCTGAAATGAATGGTGCCATATATTTTATGTGTAGCTGAGGATCTTGTACAGAAATTCAACTCTAGATCTGTCAAATTAACACTTCAAATATAAATCCGATGATTTAGCATGCATCCAACTGCATGCTAAAAGGGTGAAAGGAACCAATCTGATCGTGATACTGAGTCTCGTCTCCACAGACGTCGCTCTTGGAAAAAGCCTACTGGGAGCAACAGAGGCGTTTAGGTATGCTCAGAGACTATAGATTCATGCGATTTGATAGTACTCTGAATGCCAAGACTCATCTGCATCTCCCCAGGGCCAATGTCACTTGGTTACTAAGTAAGTAAATAACTGAAATGTTTTCCTCAGCGTTTATTTTTCTTAGGCTTCCAAATATGATTCAGAGATGCAAGCATTTAAATAAAGCCTGCCTTTTAAAAATACATCAAAATTTTACTTGTCTCATAATTGGACAGTTCAAATTACAATATAGTACAAATAATTACCAACATTTAACACGGGGAGAAAAGGGAAGCAAAGATAAAGTACTGAGACTAATTTTCATTAACATCTTTATGACAGTTTAACTGAAAGTGCCAGGACACTTTTAAATACAAGGTACCTAAACAGACTTTTTTTTTTTTTTGAAAAATGTCTAACAATTCTCAAATTTTACTGACAGTCTTAAACATTACTATATGCTAAAAGGGCAGATTAATGTCTGTGATTATGTAGTGACCATTCTTCCTCTGGATGCTAGTGGCAGAAGAGAATTTTGAGGATAACTGCACATCCACAAAACCATTTTATATTATAAAATTGCACTCATATTCTTTATACACAGAGCTATACCAGTCTCAGTGGGAACAGCTGCATAAGAAAAAAAAAATCTATTTAATGATCAGTTTGACTTAAGATCAGCACAGACATAAAATGTGAAATTTTCCTTTACTAAGCAAAGGCAAGCTTATTTTTTATTTTTTTATCACCAGGCCTCCACAGTACTCCTGCTTCTCCATACTACAACTGTCATTTTATGGATGGTGCCACTGAAATGTATTCTACAAAGTCCCAGATCTGCATCTTTTAGTGGGCATTGTCATCAACCATAGGCACAATTGTTCAGACTTCTGCTGTGTCTTGGGTTGCCATTTATGCAGCTAGAAGGCCAAAATCTCAACACAAAGTCATTCAGCTCCATAGCTGGAATACCTCCTGTCTGGTACTAACTTTGTTCAAGTGCTTGTGTCTCTTATCACCTAAAAATCAACAAAACAATTATTTGATTGAAAATTGGAGACTTGCCATACCTTAGGCATTCCTACACTGCTTTTCCTTTTACGTATTTTTAGCATAATTATTTTAATACATTTGCCCTCACAACAAGATCTAAAAATAGAGAACATAGTTCTCTTCTACCTTTTTACATCTGCATAAGGAACACACAATGCAACAAAATCTGAATAACAGATTATGCATTCTTTGAACTGGAAAAGTGCAGCTCCTAAATCTTGCATATAATTAATGACAACAATTACACTATTATGAACATAAGGGCATGAGATAACCTGTATTCCAAATGATGCTCCTGACAGAGGATTCTGTCCGTCCTAACTCCTCAAAAGCAAACAAGAAGTTGGTTTATAGGCTATTGTGGCATTCCATATGGCACTTTCAGGAAGGGATTTAAAGGTCTCTTTCTACTTCCAGAAATACACAGTCTTAATTCTTACCTTCAGCTGCCCTAAAACATCCAGCAGAGAAAAGCCTTTTTATTTGTTATGATTCTAGAGTGTAAATCCTGGAAACAGAAGGCAAATGCTGAAACTTATTATGTCAAGTACAGACTGTACAGACATCAACACTTTTTTTTTTTTTAACATATGGTCAAAAACAGCTTCAGAGAGAGGCCAGTTTGAGAGAATGACACCTGTAAACCGAAGTTTCACTAATATGTCAGTGTATATTAACTTGTTTAGTATTTCCTTTAACATGACATTCCACCCAGCCAGGGGTGAGACCTAGGACTGAAGGGGGAAAAAACAACTGCTGTTAGTAAATGACAGCTAAGTTATGGTTAGTGAGACCACAAAGTATCAATAGCTTTATTGTGCTAGAGGCCTATTTTTGACATACAAATGACTGCCTGAGAAAGAGCTACTTTTATCTAGGTCATAATGAGATATCACAATGTGCTCCAAAGGATGTGAAACGTACGTACGGGAGGGACAAGACAGCGGGGTATGACAGGGACATAATAGTATGATTGGAAGGAAAGGCAAGAACACCTTTATACTAAAAATCAGCAAGGGTACCTGTAATCTGTGCGAAGAAACTCACTGCACTTTTGACATTGTCTAATGCTTACCACCCAAATAAACAGTAATTACACACATATTTCAATATAGTAAGCCAAAACTCTGATCCCAGCTTCCACAAACCAACTGACGCGTATTTTAAGACAATTCCATTTGTAACAAAAAACAGATGGTAAAGGAAACAGATGTATCTTTGTGATTTGATTTACACATCTGCAGACATTTACAGTATGCATGCATTTCCAAAGTATGCTGAGAAAGTTAAATTGGGAAATGGGAAACTTTTTTCTTAATGGCCATGCACCAACAAAGAGTGTGACTCAAGAAGAAAATAAGCTGTGACAAAGACACATCTATCCAAGCAAGCCTATCTGTTTCCAAACCAATGTCATATTACAGTACCACGTTAAAGAAACACCAATCATGATAAAAATCAGGCAACTCTGGAAATAGTTTACTGCAGGGAAACATCACTCAAATGTGAGGTGGCTGAGGGACAGGTGATTTTCACATTTCTCCCCTCTCTGAAAGAAGACCTGAGGTTAGCAATGGTAGTCCTTCAGAAATTCATTATACAGAAAAGCGAAACATCCGTCAGCAACACAGACCTGGAGATTTATTTAAGATGTTCTAAATCTCTGGTTGCCATCTTATACAGACATCAACAATAAGCCATTGACAATGACATCAAATATTTGCACTGGCCTCAGTGAAATTATGCACAAGAATCAGCAGAGAAATGTGTTACAGTAAAGAAGAATGGAAGAGTCTCATTCAAAAAGAGAAAATCCTTGCAGAATCTCTTAGACAAGAGGTACAGGATAAAGCAGTGCAAGGAGCCAAGATGTTAACAACCTTCAAAATTAAGGTAGGTTGAGGCGGGTCAAAACTACACAAAAACTTCTTCAAATTTAACTGCTTGTTTGGAAGATCTTGTTGGTTTTTAGATTTTTGCCTCCTTTCTTTTTCTCTGTGTAGCTGACTTCAGACTCACAAAGGGTACCACATTGTTGGGCACAGAGAATGAAGTCTTCTCTTTTGTCACAGCACAAAACCCAAAATAAATGCCCCATCTCTGAGCTGAAGGAACCATATCCTATAACGGCATTTGATATCCATGTCCATTCCAGTCCTGGGCCTGTCTGCTGAGACTGTAAATAAGGAACTAGGTCCACTCAAATGTTGTTTCC
>NW_010132567.1:10029-15659 GCF_000699245.1 Pterocles gutturalis
TGAAGGGATGCTGAACAGCCTTAAACCTCAGCTTGTATTTATTTTGCACCACTATAGTGACCAGTGAGACACAGACAGCATGCATCAGTAAACCTGTCCAAGGGGGCTAATTATCACCATTGGGAACTGGGCCAGTTTAACCAGTTTAATTTCATGTAAGCCATCATACAATCATCAGATGTTAGGTACTTTCAGGAACTAACTTCTTGGGCTGGAGTCAAACTGGTGAGCTGGAGATGAAAAGCTCCATATCCTATTACTAATCCCCTGAGCTATAGAGGCCCCAGCTGGTAGTTCTATAAAGGTTCACACAGCTTTTTTTTTTTTTTTGAAAGGCCGCAAAAGTAGTTACAAGTTTGGTTTTTTTAAAAAACAAAACAAAACAAAAAACTTCACACTTGCAAGAACAACTGTATTTTTCTTAAAATAATCTATTTGAAAGTAGCAGACTGTACACTTTTTACAAGAATAAAAAAACTTCTCTAATATTTATCCACAAACTGGGAGTCAGAGATCATTAGTGCAAATTTCTGCTGACCGGCAGCATTTATTCTACAAACTTTGGGTATCCTAAGTGGTCCATTAGAGAACAACAGATATCTTCAATCTGTCTAATCTCTTCATTGGGCATCTTTTGTTTCCAGGCATGAATGCTACTTGGTGAAATTTCCCCTTCATAAGGAAGATAGAAAAGACTGGTGGAGGTGGCAAATAATATTTGGTTTAAGCTAGCAGGGGGAAGAGGAATACCAAGAAAGGCAAAAATTGTTTCAGCTGTCTTCTGAGGAAAGCTCACAATATCTTCAAACTTGACCAGGTGATAATTTGTTGGCTGCAAGTTCCCGTTTATTCTCAGTGCTGCTGCTGTGTTTGCTAGCCATAAATAGGACAACACAGAAACAGTGTTTGAATTAGAATTTGAAAGTTCTTTTCTTAATGATTCATATTCAAAGGCATAGCCTTCATTTAAACTACATTTTCCTTTACCATTCTCCCCTTTAAACATTGCAGCCAAGTGTTGCGGGACATTTTTTAAGGAATAAAGGCTTGGCTTATTTTTGTACACCATTGAATAGATCCACGCCCGTGGGTCCCTCACTACATATAATGCTCTCATTGATGGTCCCAGGATTTCCTGAAAGAAGGGAAGTTTTAATGTCCAACTCCCACTACTTAAACTAAGCACAGGTCGTGCATTAGGATAATAGATGAGATGTCTTCTCAGTTCCCTAATATATTCAGCATCTTTATCTTGACTCCCTCTTGCCCTGCTTCTTTGCTCTGACAAAGATTCTCTCTTTTTGGATCTTCTCTTTTTGTCTTTGCTTATGGCAGAATGCGGAGCAATTTTACTTCTGCTGGCTTCATGTAAATGAATGTTTTGTAAATGTAACTTTGTGCCTCGAACTAGAGACTGGAGCCACCCTTGGATAAGACGAAAATGACCCCTCTGGACATCAGAAACCTTCCATTCACATGGATCTACAAAGGAATCAATTTCAAATTCAGTCTCAGGAATTTCAAGATAGGGTGTAGGTATCCTGACATATAAGAAGTCGCTGCTATTGAAAAACAGCTGCTTTAAAATTTCTGCACCAGAAGCGGGAAGTGAAGTAATGATAACATCTGGCAAAACAAGAGGGTTTCCTTCTAATTGTTTGGCTTTATTGCCTTTGTCATGTTCTAGCCTTGTCATGTCACTGCTCCATTTTGCACAGATGGGCTGAGTACACGTGCTCCACACATCCACCAGTTCAATAAGCCACAGTGTGACAACCAGTATCAGGATCCAACGCAACATTTTACTGAAAGATATGTAAAACCGCCACTGAAAAGCCAGTATGACCAAACTAACACCCAAAATTAACCCTGCAATTATGTTCACTTTGAATCCAAATGGGAAAACCACCTTACTATTTTTTATCTGTTTTCCCACAGATTCAGTACCTAGACCAAACTTGGTCACTTTGTTTTCATGAACTACTTTGGCAAAACCACCAAATCCCAAGTAATCAAACCTTGTCTTTAAATTCTGATATTCAGTCACAACAGAGATGGTATTTTCAGTGTTGTTGACACTGAGGGAAATCTGAAATCCAGATTTTGCATTATCTATGAGTCTGCAGTTAGAAACATTGACATATGGGCCATAGAAAAGGTAAACAATCCTTGTAAGTGTGTTTTTCATTGGAAAGGTAACATTTACAAACTGAGTCCATCGCTTTTTGAATTCAGCAGCTTGTTCTGCCTCCTGTATCCTAGCAACAGGACTACTCCCTTGATGATCAAACCAAAACATCTTGTAGTGGGCATCCCACACATCCATCATAGCTCCATTGTATTTGTTCTTAAATTTATAGGGTATGTATTTAAAATCAATGTCAAGATTATGAAAAAAGGCACTGACAGAATTAACAGGAGAGTCTTCCTCCTTCTCAATATGGTCTACTACTAACAATGTCTGAGAATTTAAGAGCAACAAAACACGATACACACTTTTCAGCTTCATTGCTGACGTGTAAGCAGATACCGCCTCACCACTCACAAACATCATGTCCCCAGCCTGGGAGGCCGTTACAATTTCTCCAGTTGAGTCTCCAACCTCATCACCAATCCACTTCAGCCACTGGGCACACTCACCCAGCTGTCCTTCCCAGGGCTGGTTGCACTGGCTTGTAGGAGATGGAGCAAAGACCAAGACATTGTTCAGGTGGCTGAGTTTAGGTCCGTAAAGAGCCTCAGATACAAACACCTGTCCATTGGGAGCAAAAGTGAAAGAGTTCTGATCGGGATGTTCATGTCCCGGATTGAAACTTCTCCACCCATCAATCCAGGCATATGGTTGAAAGTGAACAATATCATAGACAGCACGTCCACCAAGTTTTCCAGACTTAAAAGACACAAAGGTGTTTGTCTGACTGTTTGGCAATCCAGCCCCATAAGTAACAACTCCCCAGTTAGGAAACACATGCATTTTAGCAGTACCGTAGTCAGGAGGCGGCTGAGGAGTGATTTCGGCAGCGTACCATATAAATTCAGTGTGTAGCGTGCTCCACCTCTGTGCAGTGGACGGCACCATCGGCCCGTCCTTGGGTCTGTGTTTTCTAATCTGCTGTGCCAGCCAGTTGCCAGCTCCATTCTTCATGATAAACTTTTCCAAGAAAACCAGTTGGCTCTCAGGACCATAAAACCAGTTGTAATTAGAATCCGCTATGCCCACAGTCCTCTGAAAGCCTGGTAATAGGGTGGCATAGTAAAACCAAAAGTGCATTTTGAGCCAGTTATTTTCCAAGTTGTTAATACCAAAGTGGCGCTGGGCCAGGAACACATACTGGGTTACCGACTTGGCCGTGTAACTCCCATAAGCTACTCCCTCATCCAGAGACCCATCTACAACATGATTGAGCAGAAACATTGTTTTCTCCATTACATCAACAACAGTGTGTTTCCAAATATTTGCCTGAGATCCTTTGTCCACCCCTGCAACTAAAGCTCCAACTAGCAAAGCAAGCATATTGGTCGCTTGGTGATTATGGAGAAGCTGCTTTCCCCACGAACGAACCTTTGAGTACTCATACATTTCCTCGCTTACAGACCATATCTTGTCCAGGTATTTTTGCCTTCTCTCCATTTCCAGTGAATTATACAAGAAGTCAAAAGCAGTAGCAAATCCTGTTAGGGAGTGACCGAGTGGCACTTCATCTCCAGGTGCGTTCTCAACCAACCAGTTTTTGTAGCCAGCCATTCTATCCATATATTCTAGGGCAAAATCAAATGCAGCTTTATCCTCCGGGCACAGCAAACAATAAAATGCTAGAGGTGGCAGATTGTTACCATAAATCTCATTCCACTTCGCAGCAAAATCAACATGCTTGGGTGGAGGTAAGTAGTATAATGGGTTGGACAGCATAACCATGACTGCACTTCTGATGGCTCTAAATAGATGTGAATGGCTTGTACGAGCCTTCTGCCTCAATGCCTGGACATCTTCAGCATCGAAATACAAGCTTGGATGAAGAACTGCTTTTTTCAGCTTCTGCTCACCACTAAGACCTTCAAGTTGCTGGGTTTCATATTGATCCACATGTTCTATGAAAGTCACCCAATCAGAGTAATTGCTTACAGATTCTTCAAGAGTGAAGACAGCAAACATCATTAATGCGAGAAATAAAGTATTCCCCGTGAACATCAGAGCCATGATCCATTAGGCAGCTCCTCTTCCCCAAGCATGCATCTCCTAACAAAACACAATGTTCAGATATCAAACTTTGATCCAGTCAGTACAAAAAATGAACATCTTAAGGCATATTTTTGGGAGAAAAGACTTAGCACATACTATGCATTTTAACAGATGATACTCAGATTACTTGTAATCTGAGGCACTACATTGAAATAACAAGGCTGTCAAAAACTTAAATCTCAGGTGCCTTGTCTGTTCATGCTGTTCTCAGACACAACACTAAAGCATAAATAGGAAAACTTAGAGAACAAGTAAAATCTCTAAGATCTGCATATAAAACACAGCTTGACAATGCACAATAACAGACTGAAACACTCTCTCTTGATAACTTGAAAAACTCGAAAAAAGGAATCGGAGACATACATTTACTTTTTAAAAAAGCTTTCAATAAGGTCAAATTCCACTTCCAGAGGTGACAAAAAACTCCACTATCACAAAATGATATAATTTATTCAAAACTTGTTGTATTTGATGAAACAGGGAAATTTACAGCACTTGGAAAACAGAATGCAAAACTGAAGTTATTGTCTTCAGCCTTCCCCTTATCTCAGTTTGTATACACACTTTCCATTTTTCTCTTTTGGGACTCATGGGAGAGTGGGAAGGAAAAAAATAACCACTTAAAAAAAAAATCAACATAGGTCCTCCATTAGCTCCTTTTGATGAAACTGAAGTGCTTTTAACCACTGTTCCCCTCTGCTTGTGAAAGGTGCATCTGAATTAAGTCATAGACTATCGACATATTTTCAAGTCTTCTTTCATCTTATCTTCAGCCAATGACGCCCAAATTTTTCCTCAGTGATTCAGATAATCCTGCTCCTCCCATTACGAAACAGAGGGAAAACATGTGAAAGAGGCAGAAAGCCAATATTTTTTTGTTAAAATAGTAGTTTTGGGTTTCCTTCCACTTTGCATGTTGGTTCTTTCTGTGGAAACAGAAACGAAAGTTCTCTGAAGCTGCACAGGTATCACAAGTTATTTAGTTAAAGTACATCAACAGACCACAAAGTATTGGTAACTTTTTAGGAAAGATGAGAGCTAACACACCTTTTCTTTTACAGAAATTAACTAAAAAGCAGCATTTTCAAAGTTCCACAAATTTATCTTGGGCAAAACACTAACTCAGGTTGGCTACTTAAGCTCGCTTTTATTTCACCTTTTCCTGCCCGACTACGAGGTCTCGGGGCATATTTTCCCACGACGATATCAGGCGCTACCCAAGAAAATTAACCAGAAACACGCCACCAAAATTAAATGGAGCTCAAATTAAAAAGAAAAAAAAAATTATAAACCACACGCATGGTTCTGCCGGCGAAAAGCAAGCGTGAAGACGGAAGGCAGACAGACCGTCCCACGACGGCTGACGCCGTGCCGCCCGGGAGGCTCCCCC
>NW_010132568.1:0-7289 GCF_000699245.1 Pterocles gutturalis
CCTTAATGATTCTATGATTCTATGAAAGAAGGAGAAAAGAAGTTTGTGTATAACAATTTTAACTGAATGATTACTATTATTGAGACCTTTCCTGTATAATAGTGTTCTATCTGTAGTATTTGTTCTTTCTTTTTTTGTAACAAGTAGATCTAGACTAATGATGACTAGACTTTTAAGACTGCAATTAGTAAATAGGCTTTGTACCTGTACATATATAACACGTGCTTCCTCTTTACTCTTAATCAAGATTTTGAGTGTAACACTGTAAGGTAAGCATTGAATTTGGAGAGTCTTGCAGGAACATAAACTCTTAGACTTTAAAGAGAGTTTTGTAGGAAAGGTACCTTATTTAAAAAAAAAACTTTCTGTTAACAGGAAATGCAGACAATCTATTGCAGCTAGTGATTGGGGTGGTTACTTTGTAACTCAAACTATTGGTTCCAAACACTCTTCAGGAGCACCCACAAGTATTGTCTCCAGCTCTTAGAAGGTGTTATATAATATGCAAGTCTAAATGGTGCTTATAATTTTATTTCATATACGATCCCAAAGGGGTCCTTAAACTCTCCTTTTGTCAGATACTACAGAAGAACATTCCTTCTTTCCACACGAAGCAGCATCAACGTCTGGAGAATGGTGGTTTAATCAGATTGTCATTAACTGCAACAAGCAGAAACCAAATTTTATTTCACGGTGAGGGAGGACATCATTGCCTAATGATGGGGAACTAAATGACCTTAAGACTTTTATTACTCTGGATTTGCTTTGTTGTGTAACTTCAAGCACATCACACTTTTGAATCTCTGTTCCTCTCTTACCTATTTATCTGTTTTATTTACTGAAATTGTAGGCTTTTAAGGCCATGACTGCCTCTCACTATTTGCACTTAATGTTGGTGAAGTACACAGTTAATACATTCCTAATCTTGACTGGGTTGTCTTGCTGTTGCCACAGTACACACTGGCAACAATGTTTTTTTTTCATGAGGCAAGTAGATATGCAAAGAATAAGGAAGATACCTTTCTTTTTTCGTAAGGAAGAATACAGGCAAGTATCAGGAATACACAGGCAGCTACCGTTTAGCATTTAATATCTCTACAGGTAAAGTACCAGCACGAATACATATAGTGCATTTAAGTCACTGTTATATGGTGATGCTGGTAGCTTGTAGCTGTTATATCTTCATATACAGAAATGCAGTTTCAGATTAAATTCAACCCAGCTTTACCTGGTGACACAGAGGAAGTACTGGACTGCCTGCACTGAACATGTCACTTGTAATGAGTGACTTTAATATCTATGCTAATAAAGTTTGCTGCATCCCCTGTGTAAGCTTGACACAAGCCGCAGTGGCAGAGAAGGAACAGCTATCTAAATTAAACTGAATATGTCTTGATTGAAAATGAAGGAAATTATATTAACCAGTCACCTATGGGTACATGTCACTTGCTACCCTGTGCTGAGTTTTCTGGTATAAGTGTCTGGTGTACTAATGGATTTCAAACTTTGACATAGCAGATAAGGAATGCCTTCTCACTATGAGGAGACAGATTTGCACCATACCTTATCAGTTTACTAAAATCTTTCTTTTGCTCCTGGCAACTTGCTTTAGCATAGGCATTTTGTCTATGAAATGTGTGTGACATGGGGTAAGGCATGACCTATTGATTTCTACACCAGTGCAGCAAAATTCATGACAGACACAATCCTCAGATAGCATAGGAAACCTATTTAAACCACAGGAAGAATACAATATTGGAGGCATTTAT
Source organism: Pterocles gutturalis (assembly GCF_000699245.1). NCBI lineage: Eukaryota > Metazoa > Chordata > Aves > Pterocliformes > Pteroclidae > Pterocles > Pterocles gutturalis. Next base: position 1,770 of record NW_010132568.1, read on the forward strand.
AGCTGTCTTGAGATAGACCAATCCAGGTTTTACTAAGTCAGAAGGCTTTATTTACATCTAGAGAGGTAATCAGGTTATAATTCTGCAATAATTATATACTAGTCTTATCTCTTCATAGTGCTGCTATTGTTGGGGTTTTTTTGAGAGTGCCCAGAAGCCTTCATTACAGAGTAGGATCATTACATTGTTTCTGTTGAACAAATATGGCCTAAAAGGGACAGTGCATCCAGGTGGCCCAGGAGACAAGAAAAGCAGAAGGCTGAATACTCCAATATTCTTCTCAAGCCATAGCATTTATCCTCTGCCTGATATTTTCCTACCATACTTTCCACATTTACTAACAAGGATTGAATTTATTTCCTCAATAAAGCAGTACAAAACCATAGAATAAAATAGTGATGCAATGGATAGGGTGAAACAGCTAGAATAGAAGTATCAGGCTGTGTAAACCTAAACTTTTCTCTGACTTCTTCAGATTGTCTTCACTTTAAGTCTGATTAGCTGGGCTTTAAGTGAGTGTATGATTTTCATCCAAGAAGGGTGTGGAACAAGTCAATGATTTGCAATGATATTATGTTGTAGAGCAGATCAGTGCTGAGACGTGAGAGGGATAGAAAAGGCAGACATTAAAATCTACTGGAAACAGACATAGGAAAAAATTCTCAGGCAAAGCAAATCTAGTACACATTCAGATTCTTATCAACAGCTTGAAGCAACTGAATCTCTGCATTATGGCATAGAAAGAAATATTAATTTCAAACACCTCGATGATTATTCAGTCAGAAACTCTTAGCTAAAGAGAACAAGTTCTTGCTCAAATATATAGAAAAAGTGGTCATGCATTGCATTCTTCATGTAATTTCTTTAGTGATGTGCTACCTGTATCTTGTCTTTTGCTATGTGCCTTCCACACCATAAGGCAGATTAATTTTCTTTAGGAACATTGCTGCATTTAAAAAAAAAAAAAAAAAACCAAAAAAAAACACATAGTAAAAGAGTTAGTTAAGATTCAGTTTTATTATTCACCCAAGGATTAGTTTTGAAACATTCTGATCCTTCAGACAGTTAATTTTAGTGTTTATTATAATATGGCATGCAGTTTAATTCTACTAATTTGAAATCTATATATTATTGCAAGTGGCAACAGCCATTAATCATTTGAATTTCCCATAAATCTCAGCTATATTTGAAGTCAGATATTAACATTTATAAAACCTCATTAGAAAACCTTACCAAAAAGGAGAAGTCAAAGGAAATGAACTAAGTTGAAAGTATATAATGACAAGAACACGAAGAATTATGGAGTGAGTGGAGTAAAGTAACATGTCCTCATGAGGAAACCAGCATCCAATGCAAAGTGTTAATGTTAGTGTCAATAAAAAGTTTATGGTAGGCACATATTTTACTAAACCTCCTACTTGTGATTTTTGTTATTTTTGACAAATTAGTATTGAGGCTTGCTTCTGAACAGCACTTCAAGTTAAAAATATTTTTCTAAACAATTTAGAGTGTTCCAAGTTGAGATACATTGTTTGCAGTGTGTTATGACAGAGATATGCTTCAGTATCAAAATAATTTTTAAATTAAAATCAAGTTTGAGCATTATCTTTGTCTTCTGTTTACCTCTGTGCATTTCTGTCAGAATGAAAACATTCAAGTTTTTCCTTTGTGTCTTAAATAGCGGTTGCAATGCATGAACAATAATTTTCATGTTTACTCAGTTTCCTGAATTTTTAATTTCCCTGGTCAGGAATACACTGGCTACAATTTAATTTTCCTGAAAAAGCCTGCTAAAAAAGTTGTTTTTCAGTAGATGTTATTTCTGCACTGTAGCAAATGCAAGCCCATGCATTTCTTCTTTGACCAGCTGCCCATATGAATTAGGACATCCACAAGGATATTGCATATGGTAAAGCTGTAATCTAATGTAAGGCAAGTTCAAGCAGACATTTAAAGATCCTTATCTCTGACAATAGTCTATAAGTTAATGCCGAGTTTACTTAGCTTTTGCTCACGGAAAACCCTCATTATTTCACTTAGAATAAGGCTGAGCCTATGGGTTATCTTACCTCATGGTAATTCAGTCCACATGGCCATCAGTCAGTCTTGTTATAGTGACATCTGTGGAAGAATAAACAAGAACCTTCAGACACAATTTAGCGCACAAACTACATGTGAATTTAAGGCCACAGTAATTTTTATACCCAAGCTTCATATTTTTTTGTTAAAATCTGATTAATTTTTAATAATCTTTTTCCTAAACATTAGCAACAAAAGGTTCTCCAAAGTAGTCTTAATCTACCCTCATATGTAACGATATGCTGAACACACTGAACTGTAAGTAGGCTTATGATAATTTTCCAAAACTCAGCAAATTATATTAAGCTAGTAATTCCTGGAGTCAGAATAGGGACACTGTGTAGAGAGAATTGCCTAGCTGAAGAATGGCAAAAGCACGCACAATTTTATAATGGCCTTTGTAACAAAAATTACTTCTGACTATATTTTTGTTTACATAGCAAAAATCTTGGTTTATGGAAGAGCAGAAATGGATAGGGTTAATAGAAACTCAGGGGAAAATTATCTTTAATAAAGCACATACGAGAACATCAGCAGCTCTTGTACCTTGCCTCTCTTCTTTTTCTTTGAGTATTTAGGAATATTAATGGCCATCCAGTCCATCATGGTTAAAAAGTACAAGTATGTTTTGTTGCAGTGATTGGACTTTTCCAACTTCTTTCAGTCGAACTTTTCCTGTTTTTGCAATCTATTTCAGGTTGCATTTGTGTCTCTTTCACACTGCAAATATTAGCTGCACTTAGCATCACAATGGAAACCAAGGGTACAGACTAAATCCTGAGAAGATGACAAACAGAGGTCAGGAGTATTGACAAAATGGGAAAGCCAGATTTAATGTTCTCTAGTGGTTTACAAGTGTTTATAGAAATTACCTGGTTTCCTGGCCCAATGCAGTCAGCAGCTCTCATGATCAGGAGCACTTGCTGGAACCCAGTCAAACATGCTGCATGAATAATTGTTTTTCAACACAGGAGAGAGACACCTGCTTGGAAGGGACACTGAGAACAGGAAGCATGGCACTGTTCCAGAAAATCACTCTTGACTGCTTACATGTACTTGACCTCAGTAATGAAGGATGGTCAATCCTATCTGAAAAGTTCTAGAAATCAAGGGATTAATATATGAGATTTCTATTCTGTTCTGTTCTTTGTTCAGCATTTGTCACTGTAATGTGCTCATTTCAGAAATAATTGTCTGAATGACAAAAATGCAATATTTCATGGCACCTTCTCTTTTTTTTTTTTTATTGTTTTTATTTTTTTCCCTTTTCCCAGTGGAAAATTGAGTTGTGGCATTTTTTAGTCCTACTTTTTATTAAGATATCAAGACATAAAATTTTGGATTAGGTACAAATACACAAGGTATATACCAAATATTACATTAAGACCCAAATGTGGAGATTAAATGAGATACATGCTAATACTCTTCATAGTTATGAACATCTTGTCTGAAAAAGCCTTTAGTGTGAAGCTACATCTATATCACTATGACCAACATGGTCAGTAGCTTTGAGCAAAGAGTGTGAGAACATTCAGCGTGTTCAGGACGGGCTCACATCCTGTGGCTGTAAACATTCTCAGTGCATTTCACATCAGTAAGAAAATCAAGCTTTTTTTTCAGTCTCATAGCTATCATCTGTAGCTGATACATCATTCATGATAATCTGTCCAGGAGGAGTTTGAACATTACAGACAGGCAGGTTAGTCTCTAAAGCACATGAATCACAGGTGTAATATGTGTTTATATTAGAAAAAAAATGAAGTCAAAGAAATAGAACTTCATGTAAAAACAAAGGCATCCTCCTTGTACTAAATTTCTAGTCTCCTAGAAACACAGAGGTAGAGGGAAGCACAAATTCGTGAATAAGCTATAGCACTAAATTGTCCAATTTTTTTTTTAAAGCTTAGTTAAAATCAAAGCTGGAGTTTGAGGGATATTTCTCAGTTTGGATGATCTGTTTCACCATGTTTAACAGATATCACATATAGATGGAAATAAACTACAGGAGGGAAAAGCAGATGTTTTGCTTGTAGTAATATGATGACCTATATGACCTACTACTGTCCTCACTGAATTATCCACTTGTGGTGGGTTAACCTTGGCTAGATGGCAGGTGCCCATCAGGCCCCTCTATCACTCACCCTTCAGCAAAATAAAGGGGGAGAATAACATGAAAAACATGTGGGTCAAGATAAAAGCAGTTTAATTAGAGCAAAGGCCAAGGCCACGCACAGAAACAAAAGGAAAACCGAGATATTATTCTCTACTTCCCCTCAGTAAGTGATGTCCAGCCACTTCCCAGGAAAGCAGAGCTCCAGTGTGTGCAGCAGCTGCTCCTGGAGACAAACACAGTAACCAATGCCCCCCTCCTCCTCCCAGCCCTTGGCAGTTATGGCTGAGCTGAGGTCACATGGTACGGAACAGCCAATCCGGGTCAGCTGTCCCAGCTCCGCCCCCTCCCAAGCTGTGTGACACACCCCCTGCTGGCTGCCAGGGCAGCACTCAGCACTGGGAGGGTGCTGGGGGGGTACCGACTCCATCTCAGACAGACCCAGCACACCACTGTTTTTTAAAGCACTCCTTTATTTTAAAAAGAGTATTTTGCAAGACACTCAATAAAAACATTATTCATTATTTGCACCATTAGCTTGTTATTACACATCAATGAACATCTTCAAGCATCAGTTCTCAAGTATTCCATTAGTGGACAAAATTTACCATTTTACTGCCCATAGATTTGAAGGACTCCTTGACATTTGTTTAACTGTCCTGTGGAATTCCTATGGAGTGGGAAGTTTTTTAAAATCTATAGATTAAATATTTAATTTGCTCAGATTTTATAGATCTTTGAGTCCTCAGCAGACTGATTATAATCATTAAAGGCCTCCTGCTGTTCACATAATCACTTTATGAAAGAGATGTCTGTTGCCCTTACCTGCATTTGGAATTACTTGCATTTCACTTGCTAGTTTTCCAAATGTTTCTTGGATATTTTTTACATTTTCCTGGGGAGAGGCAGTTTTTTTTGTTTTGAAGGTTTTTTTCATGGTTACTGAAGAAAAAACACATCTTCCATTCAAAAAATCCTGTTGCCATTTGTATTCCTCAAGAATATGGTTACATAGGGTCAAAGCATTTGTGCACTTTTTTTTCTCTTAGTACTTATTCTGTTTCCTTTGTATAACTCAACACAATCAACTTGCACACAACATGGCATTAACTAAAGTGGTTTAATGTAATAGATTTTTCAAAGATATATCATGATGTCAGCAGTCTCAGCACAGTATGTCTACACAGAGACTGACAGCAAAGCTATATCAGAGGCATTTCTCATCTGCCTTTTTAAAGAAACAGTGGTTTTGCCATTTAACTGCCAAAAGATGCATCATATCCCTCCTGTAAATACAGGTTGTTTGGAGTAGTTATTACTGATGTTCCTGC
>NW_010132568.1:7320-22990 GCF_000699245.1 Pterocles gutturalis
GTAAATGCATTAGGATGTTTGTGTGCTGGCTTGTTTCATGCTCTCTAAGTTCCACACCTGGAATTCTACTTTTTGTACCTGCAGTCACGCCATCATCTTGTGATTGTGCCTGGGTTGGGATCTGGAGCCAGCCTTGCTTAAAATATCATGACCAAGGTGCATTCAGTTTTATTCCTGAGCTTTACAACAGCCTGTGTGTTTCCTCTTTCTGCGCTTCCATGAGAGCACAGGAATTGTGCCCATCTGTTGCACTGTTTTACTGTGTTATACTGAATGTCAGCAAATGTAGTCTTTAGAATCAGTAATGTATCTTCTCTTAGAACTGATTTGTTCTTCACGCACAACAGTTTAACCCAACTAGTTTTTGGTAGTTCAGGGACCCACCTTTCCCATGGTCTGTGCTTTATTAGTACTGTTTGGAGAATGTTGTTCTACTGGCTAAATGCTTGGCAAATGTTTTAATACCACAGGCATCTGTTAATCTGACTTTTTTTTCCCATATTTTGTCCCTATATGAAATGGTGCAAAATAAACTGATACAGTAATTTCTCTTTTGGGATTCCATATTATTTTCAGAGTACACCTTCATAATTTGTGATTTTGCACTGCAGACTCGCCAGTGCAGAAGGCAGCAGGTTGTCAGGAATGTTCTCTAAGGAGCTGTGATTTCTTTCATCTTGTACTTGGTGTCCAAGGAAGGTGCATAACATACCCAGGAGATTTCTGCAACAGTGTCAAATAATATTTTTTTCTCAGTTTAATTTTATTTCACTACTGTCTTTGATTTTGAGGTAAGTAGGTTTCCTTCCTGCAACAATTCCTGTGTTATTTTATTGTAATTTGATTTTGTGGTGACAGTTCCTGTTTGGGGGGAGAGTTTTATCCAAATTGATGCTCCACATTTTTTCTTCTGTTTCTTCAGCTCTTATAAACACTATATAATTATGCTAACCTCAGTATTAAAATCCTTGGCTAAATCACATCTGGCATGGATGCTAATTCTATTTGAGAAAATGTTTTAAACTGCTTGGATCTTTCACTTCATTCAGGTCAAATCTGTAACATTTTGCAATCAGTACAGTTTTCTAATTTACTACAGATATGTAGTAGAGGATTGCTATTAAAAACACTACTGGGATAAGTGTTGGCAAATCCAAACCTATTAAAAAACATACTCTATAGCCATTTACCCCACACAGGGCCCAATTCATCACTAACTAACTTTTTAAAAAAGAAGAAAAAATATTAATTGATTTATTTTATGTTATAGATTCTTTTTAAATAGTCTATAGGTCTCTTAAATCGTATGATGAGGTGGAAGCTGTTTCTTTTTTACACTTCCAGTGTAGAAAAACAGAGATGGTATTTTAACACAGTCTCTGAATGGAGGAGCTATGTCTGTACAACCTTCTCCTCCAAAGTAATTTTTCTGTGGTCTAAGAGCTACAATGCTTTTAGCAGAAAACTTTATTTGTTAACATAACAGCATCTCATATTACATATGATTTTAGTAGAGCTTCTCTAGTAATTTTGGGGGGGAACATAATACTCTGCAGGGCTAAGAAAGCATCCCTCTTGGGACCTATGAACACAAATTTCAATTTAAATTTTTTTCTCAACTAAGTTTTCCCCCAAATTCTCTTTTATATATTGTCAGATGTTCAAGCATGTGGGAAGCAGAAAGGATAATGTGTGCTTATTTGTCTACCTATGCTTGAAAAAAGGAGGTTGGAACTCTGCGTGAAAACTTTTTGTGACTCTCAAAGTGTCAGTAATGAGTTGCTTGAAGGACAGAGGTATTTTCATGCATGTATTTTGAACTTTCAAATGCTGAGTACATCAGCTGAGCATGTTTAGCATATAATTGTTTGGGTTTTATCTGTGAACCAGATAATTCAAAATAATAGCTAATTCACTTTCAAGCATTCAAGTGAGTGCAAAGGAAAAAAAGTAAAAAAACATTATTTTATTTTACTCAATAAAACTATACTAAAACTAATAAACATGAGATGATAGAGTGAACCAGAGGATGTAATCCACATGAACAAGAATAGGTAGTTGCTTGTGCAATATTATGAAGGCAGAAAGGGGGAAATCAAGTAAGCAATATTTGTGCAAATCAATTCAAAACCTAATGGTCATTCTCTATGTCTTGTAGAGAGATGGAAATGAGGGGAAGAATGAACTTCATTTAAAACTGCAGCTGTGAGTCATGTACTGGTGTTAATATAGGAGAAAGGCTGGTTTTTTTTCCCCTTGGATTTTATTTTTCCTTAAGGAATTTCCTTGTGTTGCTCCTGCAGTACTGTTGTGGATCAGTTCAAGATGACCGTTACAGAAAAGAGAAAATGTCTCCTCTTTTCTGTCTCTCTTCTGTCAGGGGATTGAATAGCTGGCAGCAGACCTAAGTGAATGGCAATAAGGTTATTTTCAGTTGTGAATTTTCCTGCAGTATCTGTATAGTTATCGTTTTGCTCCACTTCCTTCATTATATTGCATTGCATTAATGCATTGATACCACCTCCTGAAAAAGGATTCTTTTTTTCAAGTGATTAAAAGCTGTTGGTTTTGCTCAGAGCCAAAATGACTAAACATGGAAGCTTTTCTCTTTCCACAGTTTCAGAAGCATTTATTTGCTATGTGAGTGTACTGAGTAGTTTCTTTATATAATGGTGGTTAATACCAAAGATGGGACATTTTTTCCCTTTTTGTTAGTGATAGTGTCTTAAATTGAAAGACTGAGATACAATAATCAGAGACACTATCAAAATATTCACTGAACTTATCAGCTTGACACACTGGAGGGAAGAGATGCCATCAATGGTGACCTTGACAGTCCTGGGAGGCAGGCCCACACAAACCTCATGAAGTTCAACAAGGCCAAGTGCAAGGTCCTGCACGTAGGTCGAGGCAATCACAAGCACAAATACAGGCTGGGAGGAGAATAACAATAACAGAGAATTAGAAAGTTTCTCATTTCTTTCACCTAGTAAGAAGCTTCTCTTAATTGTGATAATTCATCGCAATTTGCATTTGTATGGCAGATTTTAGTTTTCATCCACTCATCTCTCTGTTAAGGGACAGTTCCGTTCTGGAAAATGTTTACAAGATGTTGACTGTTTTTATATTAATACATCCTTCCTATCTGTTTTTGTTTTTGAGATGTTCCTCTCCTGGATATAGTTTCAAATACTATATTAAATAATGAGTTAATTTACATACAGCATACAGATGACTCAATTCACACAATTATTTTCTGTGCAGAGTCACACAAAGCAGTTTCACAAAGATTTGTGCTTTCATATTCAGCTTCCTACTCTGTAAAGGTGCTTTTTGTTTGTTTTCATAAAGCTCTGTTTTAAGTCTCTTACCAACTGACTTGCATGATCACTTTACTGCCTCACTGCCCATGATTATATTTATTTTGATGAACAAGGTAAAAAACGGGCCATAAACCTTCCATTGCTCTTGTTAACTTAGAGCATCTGCTCTAGTAATCAGCACCTGGTTGGATAACTTTGACATTTGGGAATCTTTCAGTTGGTGGACTTGCCCTTACTGAGCATGATAGCAGAGATGATGAAAATATTATTAGATCTGTTTCACAGTATTCTTTTTTTCAGTCCCATTTACCTTCACCAAAGTTGTAGCATGCTGATGTGACTTATATGCACATTTCATGTTATTTGGACTGTTATAAGTTTTATTTTGTAGCACCTGCCAAAAAAACATTATGATGCTATGATGCTTTCATGAAAAGCTATAAAGAATATATTTGCTAGTGATATGTAGGTTTCAAGGAAGCCAGAATACAAGGAGATATTGGCAGGCAGCTGAGCAGCAGTTCTCTTTAAATATGTATTATGCTCCTGATAAGAGTGATTGCCAAAAAGGTTTGTAGCACCATACTGACAAGTTTCACTTCAAGGACTACATCCCTTTAATGTAAAAAAACAGAGTGGAAGCTGGTGAGTTTCAATCAAAACTGTATCACAGGATTTAGGGACAGTTCCAGATAATTATGATCTCTGTCCAGAAAGCGTGTGGAAAAGAAAGAAACAGAGAAAGTAATAAGGCTTGATCACTTGTCAGGACTCTTTGTTTGTTTTGCATAATACCATCAACAAACATTTGCAAACCAGTCTGAAAAGATGAAAAGCAGCCAAGCAGTATTATAGCTGTCACTTCTGGGAACTTTTCCCCTGAGATAAAGACCTTTTTCTTGATCCAATTACGAATGTGTGAAGGGAACCAACATGTAATCTTTGATTACAACTATAGTTGAAATGTCTGTGTGTACACGTGTTTATGTGTGCGCATGTGTAAGGAATGGGTGAGTTACATACACCCCCACATATAGGTCTTCGTGTGTTCATGCAGAAACATACAATGCCAGCTTCTGCATTGAAGCAAATCAACATACATACAATATTTTGGTTTGGGATGGTCAGTTAAAATACACTTTCTCCGCAATTCATTTTTAATCATTTTTTTGCATCTTCTGGTTAACTTCTCTTTTATGACCATTACCTCAAGCCAAAGGATTCAGCTTTCAGACTGATGTGCTCTGAGCCTCATGACAATGGCATCTTTGTTCATTTCAGTTTATTCAAGTTTAACCTGATTTTACTGCTTGTCTTACAAGTTAATGTCCAAGCATCTGCAAATAGTACACCAATGAAATGCAAAATGCAATCTGTTTTTTTCTTAAGTGTCATCCGTTGTACATATTTTTCTGTTTTTTTGTGAAGACAAGTACTGTGATGAAAGGGATCAGATATCAAAACTTAGTGTATTTTGACTAGTTTAGATAGCCAGATCACTTTGACTCCTCCATTAGATGGCTTATCTCAGGGAAGGTTAAGCCACTAACTATTTTTTTTTTTTAAATGTTGTGAAGTGAATTTAACACACGTAAAAGTTGTGAAGAAATTAACACCTTTGGGAGTGAAGCCAAGGTTTCTGACTTTGGAGATGTTGATATCAGCTTTTCCTAAAATGAAATATAAAAGCAGGGGAGGGGTGGTGGTGGGGAAGGAATGTCTTGCTTTTTGTTTTGTCATTTTTAAAGCCCTCTACCTGAGACTTTCATATCTTGGGTTCTAACTACAGAACTATTACACAAAATTACATGCTTTTTAAGAAATTACTATCACAACTTTATGAGCAGAGTCCAACTGATTAAGTATGCTCAAGGGAGGTACTGGAGGATAGACTGTACATTTTAATGGACTTATTTTTGAAGATGAATTTTTGAAGATGAACATCAAAGTAAGCATTTACTGTGTCTTATTTAAAAGCTGTCTAAAAGTTGAATATCAGAGGTGTCTCATTATCTGACAATCTGCTGAAGTCAGTAGAGAAAAATGGGCCTTCCAGAGTGGCACTTCCTTTCAACCTCAAAGAAATCATCAAGCAGAAGCAGAGAGTCACCCACTGGAGATATTTTTCTCTGCTGACTCAAGACAACTGAAGCAGACCAGATGATACTGAGTTTTCAGATTAGAGGAGGTGGATTTCATCCACTCAGTACTTACGTATGCCACATGAGGATTTGTTTCTAAATTTTTAATCATGGCAAGACTTGTAATGTTCTAACACTGGCTTTTGCCTGAGAAGTGGATATTTACAGCTTTAAGGTGATAAACATCTGCTCTCTTCTGTACTCTACATCCAAATCTGAGCCAAAAAACCCACAAACCCCCATACCCCACCTGAATGATTATTATAAATTCCAATAATTTAATGGTAGTAAATAAAAATACCAAATTAAATTAAAGAGAGAAATAAACTTAGCTTGGAATTAAACAGTCCACAAAAAAAAGGCAGAAACAAGGAAATTCATTAATCATTTGACACACAGACACAGACACACAGACACACACGGAGATACTGTTTTATTCAAGGGACATAAATACCGACATATTAACCTGGGACTGAGCTATTTTACAGACATGGAGGCTATTTTTTTTGCCAAACTCACCTAATATGCTTCATATACAGCAGAAAATAATGTACAGCATAGCAGTCATAATGGAAGTATTATGATGCAATAATACAAGACATTTTTTTGCAAACCATGAAGGGGAAGCAGTTTCTATTAGGAGAGGTAATGGCTGATCATGTGGTCATCTCACAGAATTGAACAAGTACAAACTCTTGGAATATCCCTTTAACTAAAGGTATTAATTCACCCACAAAACAGCTTTCAAATTCCTTAATCATCATGGCTACGACAGTAATATAATCAATATAATTTTAAGCCTTTTAAAAATCATTTATTCTGTACGTCATTCGTATGTTCCACTTAGCCTGCATATTTCTCTTCATTCATTACTAATTGGGTCAATGTTACACTTATATGCAACATATATTGTAATTGATGAATTCAGGAAGGAAATCCTATCTTAGTGACATTTTGAACTCTACTGAACAAAGATCATGCTAATGGCACCAAAATCAAGCACAATATACCGTGAGAGTCTTCCTAAAATACAGATTGGTAATTAGAGGACAACCAGTTTCCTGGAGATATATCAGTCTAGTAGCAGCTGTATTATAAGCAACAAAATTTGAATTCTAATTTCATCTTTATTTGTACTATTACCTAGAGCGAAACCCAAAGAAAATGTAGATCAATCTAAAGAAGTCAGAAGAGACAAACCATCACCGTCTAATGATCAAATTATCTGTGCAAGAAGAACTGCAAGATGTGATCAGTGATGATTCTGTAATACAGATTCACGAGTCTGTTGAACTGCTCAGGCAGAACTTGTACATATCTCACTGAAGGACATTTGGGATTTCCCTTTTACTGTAGGCAGAGGGTCTCTCCTGTGGAAGAGAATCTTAATTCCGAATGATCTCTTTCTTGCAGGTATAAGCAAAAAAGATAATTAGTGATCAACATACAATAAGAGAAATTAATCATGCATTTCTTTTTCAGTATATTGACAAATAGACTGTAGGGTATAACCTACAGCTAAGGTTACTTATCAGTGCCTTTATATTACAGAAATGTTTGCTAAGACTCTCAAATAAATGAAGAGTTCTGTACAACAAAATTCAAATAAAAACATTGATGCACAAGTGATCAAATAAATTTAACCCAGCAGTATTCTTCTTAAGATTCCCCCATTGTATCAAGCTCATTTCAACTTAGAATTAAGGAAGCATGTTGATCTGATGAATCTCATTGAAAGTTTGGACTAATGAGAGACACTCCAGCTCTCTGAGACAGAATAAGAAAGGGGAAAGGGGAAAATAAAATGCTAGAAAGAGCATGATGATTTAAAGGTATGAGGCAAAAACTGAAGTCTTTTTTTCGGCATGTATTTTCATATATGTATGGACAGCTATAGATAGAAAAATTACTGTAGACTTTACCCATGCCCTGTTTTATTGACTGATGTGTTTTATACATATGCAACAATTTTTTTTTTCATATAGAGGGAAATGCTTAAAGCATAACCCAGAAGAGAAGCAAAAAAAGAAAAAATACAATCCCAAAAACAATATGTCATGAAGCATACGGATATCCTACCAATAAATGACTAAAATGAAGATCTTTTTCAGAAGATTCATTGCATGTCTTTTGCAAATAACCGGTTGAAAATAAGCTGAGCAGGAAAATGACGAATATGCATTGATAATATTTTACCTTCTCAGTGTTTCCAGCTGCTGTTACTTTGCCCCTACATGCAAGACTTTGTTCTAAAATAGACTCCCTGAAATACTTCATGTGCCATCTAGTAGCAACCTACTTAACCGGGAGTTATGTGGGACAACAACTGAGTACTACTCAAACTTTTCAAATTGTTCTTCTCACTTTTTTCCCTTTAAGTTAATTATATTTGTGTTTCTTAATATATTTTTGTATATATCTTTGAATTGCCATTGTGGCACAGACTGAAAAAAAGGCCAGTAGCTGCCAGGTGTAAACTACCTGTACTAGAGCATCTATCATGGGTAGTGTGAGAGTGCTGTGTTAGACAGTGTTTGACCATTATTTATATGAAGCCAAAGAGTAGAATACAAATCAATTCTTTCTACATTTCATAGCCTGTATCTTGACATAATGGCTTCTGCTCTAATCAATATTTCCAATTGTACTAGGCTCCTATAGGTGACATTAAAGTGAATGTGCATTATTTTGGGATATAACAGTATTGACCAAACAGTTATCTTGTGGAAACAGTGGATCATTGCAGCCACTTTCCTTATTAAATGACTTATTCAGCATTTGAAACATGACCCTACCACAGTGTCTTGCCAAATTGGCTTCCATGCTCTCAATGAATTTTTTCACTTTTGTATATGAAACAAAAATATGAAGCTTTTAAATTATAATTATATTGACAATTTACAAGTTTTGAATATATTTTCAATTTATTTACTTCTTAAATTACTTACTAATTTTATTTTAAAATTACTTTTGAGTTGTACCTCCTCAAATTTTGTTTTATTCTAGAGTCAGATTACTGAAGAAAGCTTTGCGGGAAGTATATCTATTCTTAAGTTTTCAGAGCATTGAAATGTGGCTTACCTGAGTTATTAACTCAGGATTCAGGATAAATCTTTTCACTGCTGCATATCTTAACCTTTTACTCTCATCCCTTTTCGTTTTAGAGCTCAAAAACTAATGCATTTTTGTATTTACTAAAGTCAATGGGAAGTGCAAATATTTGATTCATCTGACATTCAGGCTTTCCAAATGCTGAAATATAATTTTAGGATCCTAAAGTAACCTTCCCTCCCTGGCAACTTTTACTGAGTAGATAGATAGAGGCTCTACAAGTGGGAGATGCACAAAGCAATTGGGGTTTTTTGGCTAAGACACACAAAAGGTAGCTGTGACTGATCAGCTGCCAGCTGGAGCATAAATATTCTCACCCCTCCTGAACCCAAAAAGTCTTTGCTGGTCAGAGGGTCCTCAGGGGGCAGAAAGGGTGACTTGTGCCTTGGAGTTGTCTCATCCTCAGTGTTGCTGAATTGCAGTTTTCTGATTCTCTGCTTTATTCATGTCAATATTTTCCTCCTGAATCCTTAGCTGCTGCCTGCAACAGTTTCAACAGCAACTACGTTTATGTGTTACTACTTTTCACACCTTAATAAAAAATTGCTAAGTAAAACTGCCATGAGCACCCAGCTTAGCTGCACTAAAGCAGGACTCGGATCACAGAAACATGAGGCTGAAGGTCACATTAACTTTTACAACCTCAGGCTGGTTTGAAGGTAACAATTTAAGTATCCATCCAAGCTATATGTTTAAATTAGTTATTGAGGGTGGAAGGGAGGATGGGGGGCAAAATTTGGTGCCTATAGGAAGAAGCCTAGTTGCCACCCAAGGCTCCTGATTTCCAAGTGCTTTTTCAGAAGCCTACAGGGCTCCCAGGATATCATATCTACCATTCCCTACAGGAATATCCCATCTTCCCTATGCACTGGACATGTATCTTTAAGCATGAAAATAAGCGTCTGTATAACGACATCAAGTGTAACAATGTAAGTTAACATTTTGCAGGTTTATTGGTTTTTAATTTATTTTAAACATTTTATTTCTGTCTTTATAAAGATGCATTTCAAAATCTACATTTATTTTCATAAATTGATGCATTAAATTTTCTGGATTAGCCACTTGTGGCAAGATCCAAACAGGTATCTATTTATCACACTCCTAGAAATATTTTCTGCATGTATAAAGTAGCAGTGAGGGGCTGATATATTCTCTCAGTCTGGCCACTGACAAGATGACTAGCTTAAGAAAGAATGCAGAAAGTCTGAGTCTGTCATGTTTACATCAAGTAATGTCACTGACCTCAGTGGAAGTTAGAGGCTACTATCTGTCAAGAAGCAAGAAGCCTCCAATAGATCTTCTTCTGGAGGTTAAGACTCTTTGTAAATGAGATTTTCATTATTTTCAACAGTTTCTCTTTGCAAAGTGAGGCAATGTGATACATATCATTCTAGCAATCAGAATTTCACCTTGTCCAGACCATCAGGTGCATTGCAACCACCAGACACTGCAAGATAGATTGTAAGAATCCCTAAATCTAATGATGGTGTAGAATGCAGTGCCAACAGGTAGTTAGGCAACATAAACAGCTGTAATGCTAAAAAGAAGTTGAGGATGAGAACAAGATTAACATGGTAAATAGCAGAAAGCCCACAGGATAGAACAGTGTGCCCATAACAAGAGCAGAAAATGAACTTTCTGTGAAATCATAGTGACATACTGATAATTGGGTGAATAAATCTACTAGAGAAAAATCCTCCCGCTGATTTCAAAACTTTCTTTTTCAATTTTCATTGGGTTTTTTCTTCAGCTTTATTTGTAGGGGGGAGGGGGTGCAGTTAGACCTAGGGGTTAGAAAAGGATATTGTACAGGAAATTAATTTAAATAGTGACCATGAAGAAGGAGAAATGAGTAGTTGCTGGAATTTAGAAAAAATAAATCCTGTAAATAAAAAGCAAAACTAGTGCTTGAGAAGAATCCATAACTTTCACTACCAGGGTCAGAACTTACTTTGTGCACTGATCTTAGCCAAGATTTATTAAAGATCTGTGCTTCATCTTGGAACCAAAAAGAGACAGACTGGAGTCTGAGTGCAAGGACTTGTCCAGTGGTTCCAGTATTTGCCTGAGAAGTGAGACCTGCTTCATCATACCTTGTATTGTCTTCAGAAACCTTTTTCCAGTCATTCCTCTAGAAAATGTCCCAGTGTTAGAGAGGAACTATGGAATGCCAAGTCACTGCTCTGCCTTGAGAGGGCACAGAGAAGAAGAAGATCTGCTTTCAGAGAAACAGAGTGAAAATATGAGCTTAAAACATTAACATCAGCTTTCTATTCAGCAAACTACTGAGGAAGACAGGAACATATTTCCCACTAGGGTGCTCTCCAGGAGGTAGAACTCTCCAGTCTTTCCATGAGCGCTGTCCAGTCCTGCACATTTTATATCTTGTGACACTTGTAATTGTGCACTATAGAGACTGTGGTTGCATCTGCTTTCATAGTAACCTCTTCTCCCTTCCAAAATTAAGTAAAGCATTGTTGCTTCATGATGTATTGAAAAAGAATATTTCAGAACAAAAGAGTTTTAATTCTACTGCACCAGAAAAGGATATTTTTAAAGCTCAGGTTTGTCACAAAATAAAACTGCATTCTCCGACCTGTTCTGATGATCATAAGTGCAATATGCATAGAGTGATAGGTGTAGGCATGCTGTATGTGCTCCTCACAAATAAGCAAAGGGTAGTATATGCCTATACAGTTCCTATGGAAAATTAGAATCTCTAACAAGCAACATACATTCATAATGCCATTTCACATATCAGCAGTAATACAACACTATGGAGAAATACTGATTTTGTTATTTTTCAGGCTACAGAGTCCAGCCTCAAGCGTTCTTCAAAAAGACAATCTAAATCTGAGTTTATGAATAAAGGCAGGATGATTATACATCACATGCAAGATGGTAACAAAAGACGTTATTGCTGCAAAGCAAGATACTATTTGCTCTTGAATTTTCAGTAAGCTCCAAAACCTGCATGGTATGCTGAAGATCTGAATCTACTAGCTCTGAAGTTTAATCAGTTTCTTGTGTTTAGTTCAATATGGTTGTTGAAATACATTACTAGATATCATGGTTAGGCAACAGGCAAACGTATAAATACAAATTTATGTAATATACATAAATTGAGAGAAAAAGGGAGGAAAGATGATAATTTACTGGTTCCTTGTTTTTTAAACTTCTATTCCTCTAGGAACTGTATCAGTGATAAAACTGATGTTAACATTGTTGCAGAACATTGATATACATTGTCATGCACATAATTTGTTTTCTTACGATCTCTACATAATCATGTTAAGTGTCGTAGGCAAGACAGTGACACCGATTTAGTGAGAGAAGTGGAAGAGGAGAGCAGGGATGAAATTAACAAATTTAAGGAAGACTAAATTCCTAAACACTGATGCCATTAAAACTTAAAAGTAACATTTTCATGCTTCCAGGTTGAAATAAATGTTTGTGGAGTTGCACAAAAAAAATCAAGATTTCTGATTAAATGTTACTAGTAATGAGACTGCACATCAGCTCACACCAAAGGATATTTAAATCAAATATCCTAGGTTTTTCAATTATCAGAGACAGATTATAAAATCACTATATATGTCATCATTATACATGTGTTTGTGTGTATATATATATATTATACAGTCAGGTTGAAAATGCTTTCTCATTAATAACTGACAGACAATAATGATAAAAAACATTGGTCATATTTTAAATGAGACTCTTTTAATTATTTATATAGCTGTGTTTTCTTAGTATTTCTAATCTGTTATTTCTTCATCTCCGTAATAGCAGATGAATTTAGTTCTACTAAGACACTTTCCCACAGAGTATTTACAAACACTAGAAAACTGAAATAGATATCAGAAATAAGACCGTGGCTTTAAAATATTGTTTAAATAGACAATTATTTTGAGAATCACACAAATACATACACATATCTATGTAAATACAGTTGTAGTTTCTTTTTTTTTTTTTAATCCACTTTTGTTTCAACAGCATTTTGAAGATAAAGGAAAAATTACTGTCTTTATTCCTCCTTTATGCCTATTTAATCCGTGTCTTAACAATGCCCAGCCTTCATCAATTATTATTCATCCGTGTGTTAGTGGTTTCACCTAGTGCGATTGCTGGGAAATGATGCAGTCAGTGCTTCTTGTCAATGAAAAATAGAAGTGCCAGACACGGATGCTGCTTTTGCTTGTACCTATGTCCTCATGTCTTCCAGTGGTTTAGAAAGCTAGAGAGGGCAACCTGGTATCGTGGGACTCTGCAGATTACAATAATAGGAAATAAAGCAAGAGGTTGAATGTGATTAAATATAACATCATTGATGTGAGCATGTGTTTCTAGTCACCACAATGTCAATACTTTGTCTGCCACATTAAATATTGTGGGAATCCTGGACTGTGTCAGTGGGTAGGACAATGTGGTGACAACCCTTTGTTAGTTTGTCATAGTCTATGATGTATCTATGTAATCTATCCAAGTCACCTATCCTGTAATCTTGTACTAATCCAGGAATATCCATATACATTCATATGTACAGATGTTATGATGCTGCACAGCAGTGAGACAGGTAGCTTAGTCAAAGGAAAAGAGATACCTATGTTCAAGAAAGCGTAAGAACTGATCCCCTGCCGGATAGCAGATTTAGCTGAGATAAAAATGTAAAGAGAAGAGTCTGAGGCTGTACTTCCTTCCTCATATACAACGGGTTTGGTGACAAAGTGCTGCATAAATCTGAAATGAGTAAGTAGTGACCAAATTACAAGCATTCATTAAGAACTGAAAGAGAAAAAACAATCCTGTCAGACACTACTTGCTTGCACTTTTAAAAGTATTGTGAACTAATGACTTTCCAGCCCTTTCTGTGAACAGAACTGCTTTTTTCTATGATACATCAGTCTTTCCTGAAATGGATGTAAGTGATGTAGAGATGGATGAGCTTAGCATCGCTGGACATGTCATGCCTGCTTTGGCTGCTGCTGTTGCTGATGTCTCTGGCACGACTGAAGCAGTCTCTGAGCAGTCTCATTCAGTTTATCCAACTGTATAGCTGACATTTTTGTTTCATCATCTCCAAGAAACGTCTTTGTAAAAGTATATTACTTTTTCAGGCATTTTTTAAGGAGAGTTTTGGACTAAGAAAGGTGTTCATTTATTTTCGGCATATATGGTATCAAGAAAAATAAATTGCTTTGTCTGTGTCTAGATTCAGCCTAGTGCTGTGCAAAATGGAATTCAAAATGTACTTTATTCTTCTTTTCCGTAAATTTTATCTCAGAAAGAAACATTCTACATCAAAACAGTAGTATGAGTCATTTGAAACAATGAGAAAGATTGATATATCTATTGTTTAGACTTGCTCAGGATTTTTCTTTAGCCTTTGGCTCCCACTTACCACTTTTCTGTCCTTCTAGGCATTCATATATTCTTCCCACCTCCTCAAGTAGTGTTCATTTTAGTGCAGGCAGAGAGGATCACTAGTTGTTTCTAATCACTGAGCACATATTGCAATCCCACACAGAAATCAATCTTTGTGAGTGTTGAGGTCCAGCAGTCCACTAACCTGTATCTCATTTCTGGAGGTTCAGAAGTCCACAGAACTGAACATCAAATTTGAACAAGATGCACAGGCCTGCAGATCTGTGGGCATCCGAGACTCGAGTTTTTGGCTACTTGCTGCATTTCGTGATGTGGTCTTATGAGTGGTAGGTAACAGAGAAGCAGTACAGTCCTCCTCCTTTGAAGCCAAAGGCAAAACTCTTTGTTGACTTCACAGAACATGGTCTTTCCCTTTGAGAGAGAGTGACAGATTGTCCTACAGCAATACATCCTTCTTTGTCAGATAACAAAAACTTCAGAGGTTTCAGATCAAATGAAAGAACACCACACAGAAAAATTTCGAAGTCAGAAGGGCCAGTGAATCTGTATTCCATGACTGTTTTTTCTTCTGTACTGTGAAAGCCTTTTCAGGTCATGCAAAACTGGTCACACATAGTTCTGTGTTATACACAGAATGGGGAAAGAAATCTTTTCAGGTGACTACAAGCCTCACTCTCATCTCTCAGTAAATGTTCTTTCTTAACTGAAAAATGAAGCCTGCACTAGTGGATAAGCCAGTGTTTAAAAGTTCCTTAGGCTGTTGTTGTAAGTCATTGAAGACCAACTTTCTTCTTTATAGGGAAGCACACTACATGAATGATTTGTAACTCAGTGTTGAGGAGGCTCAAATGCACAACTGCCTAACCTAATTTGCTAACACAAGGTAGAAGAGGGGAAAATAAAGCAGAAAAATGTTTTAAAATCAGTGACGGTGTAAAAAAAGTATTTATTTGAGGGAAAAGGAGCACTGTGGTCAAACTGTTTATTGAATTTATTGCTTATCTTTGGAGCAGTGCTCACAGTTAATGTATAATGAAGATAAAAGAAAATGAGGATCTAAATTGGGGTGGTTCTAATGAAGTGAATGGTTCTGGGCCACTTACATTTACAGCATGTTTATCTTTCAATTTTAAACTGATTTAACCATATTTTACTATTTTAATTGTACAACATAAGCTTTGTCTGCCTAATCTAACTACATAATGGTTCAAATCCCAAGTATGAGATTTTTTTTCCGTGTGCTCTAGTACATTTTATTAATTAGTTGCTTATCATCCTACTGAAGTAAAATATTGTCCTGGGTTAAGCTGAGACAGAGTTAACTTTCTTCATAATAGCTAGCAAAAGGCTGTGTTTTCGATTTGTGCTCAGAAGAAAGCTGATAGAAAGTGATGTTTACCTGCCAAGGTCTTTCAGCTTCTCTGGCTGTCTGCAAACAGGAGAAGCTGGGAGGGAGCACAGCCCCAGTTACTAGCCCAGGATTTGATCTTAGGCTCAGGACTGAGACCCAAAGTGGCCAATGATCTATTCCATAACATACACGTCATGCCCAGTATATAGGTGAGGACCCTCCGGAAGATCGGCCCTTTTTTGGTTCCGGATCTCTTTTGCTCCGGGTCATCTCACTCCAGGTGGTCGCTCTCCCAAGGCCTTCGGTCCCCCCCCCTCCCCACCACACCCGGGTCAGCTCTGGGTCTGGGACGCTTGGAC
>NW_010132569.1:0-14622 GCF_000699245.1 Pterocles gutturalis
GACCCAGCACTTGGCTTTATTGAACTTCACACAACTGGCCTGTCCAGCCTGTCCAGATCCCTCTGCAGAGCCTCCCTACCCTCAAGGAGGTCAACACACCCGCTCAATTTGGTGTCATCAGAAAACTTACTGAGGGAGCACTCAATCCCCTTACCCAGGTCATTGATAAAGATGTTAAACAGGACAGGCTCCAAAACTGATCCCTGGGGAACACCACTGGTGACTGGCCGCCACCTGGACTTAACTCTGTTCACCATGACTCTCTGGGCCCGGCCATCCAGCTGGTTTTTTATCCAGCAAAGGGTGTTCCTGTCTAAGCCATGAGCCACTAGCTTTTCTAGGACTTTTTCTAGACTTAATTAATACAAAGATAAGAAATACTACTCATTAACTAATTTGCACTAACATCTAAAGAGAAATATAAACAAATTCTCAAAGGTATTATACTGCATATTCAAAGCTGTTTAGAAATGAGTTCAGATTGTTACATAGTCCATCTGAAACATTAAGCTATTGTATCTCCTTGACACAGTCTTTAATCTGAATAAAACTACATGAATTGCTGCATGCCAAAAAATTGTTAAGCACTTCACTGCAGAAAGAGCACTACTCAGCAGTCGGATTCATCCCAACCACATATCCATTTTCATATGATTTAAGCTCATAAGTACATATGAGGTAGGTTCCAAGAACCCTGCCTTCTGATGGGATTGTGGTGTGGCTGTATTTGATGTTCACAGGGACAGCCTGATAATCATAGAAGTCACCACTACTCTGCAGCCTCCAAGCATGTGTTAGTCTCTTGTCTACATTGCAACTTGTCTATCACAACATCTGAAAGCTTATGATTCAAGTTTTGAATTGATATGACTAAAGAAAATTGTAAACAAAACAGAGGGGAGAGTAATAACTAATTCTGCATTACTATGAAAGACTCAAATCACCTGCTGTAAATGACTCAAGACTTAGCAAGACAGTGCAGTTTACATCAGAATTTTAAATATCTAAAGCGATGAGGTAACTTGGGAAACACAGAAAGCGACTTGCAACAATTCAAGGGGTGGGGGAGAAGGAGGAAGCAAAACCCCACAAACTTAGAAAGCCTGGTATTGTCAGGGTTAGTCACCCTGATATATGCTGTACACCCAAGTGCAACTATAGTCTTACTCTTAGACAGTACTACTGGGAAAGCTTCAGAGATTACAGAATATTAACATTTGTCTAATACCAGGAGTTAAGAAATACAAGATGAACAAGCTATCTACCAGGTAAACCCCTCTGTTTTTACAATTTCAGATTCATCTTGTCTACTTAAGACTCTATATGCACCTTCTAAAACAACTACTGAAGTTAGAGAAGTCTTTCATACCAAATTTTGATGTACACTTTATTTATACAGAACCTTTTGTGTAAAAAAACAATATTACTAAGCGTTCACTTACTTCAGATGGATAAACTTAAACAGCATAAAGGCTAAGCAATATAGTTAGTGATGGACTACATGTTGGATAGGATTTCCCTTTGAGTAGTTTTCCACCACTATGACACTCCTGTGACTATTTAGTATGTCTTCTCCTCTTCATAGAAGAATTCAGATGATTTATACTCTCTGACCTGCTTGAAAAGTTGTATTTTAAAGTTCCTGTCTATCTTTAAAGTACAAAATAGAGAAAGTATTACAGTACACTCTTGACTGAAAAAACATAAATATATATATGATTAGCTACAAATCTGGGTTTTTACATTAGGTGTATAAACATACAACACCCCTTCATTCTCCCTTCTCCAACCTGAAACACGTACAACAGAACATAAAAGTACTATCTCTTACTGGAACTAAGCCTAAAAAAAAACACTACTAGCTCCAATTCTCAGCCTGGACAGCTGACAAAATAAAGCCTACAAACTGAAGCCAAGCAGGACAACAGGTTAGTCCCAGAGCTTCAGTCAGCACAGCCTCCTTACCTGAGGTCAGCTTGATACACACTAGCACAAGGGAATAACAAAGGAGGAAAACCATGAGCCAACAACTTCAGTTATCTGCAGTTTGTCAGGAAATTAACCTCCTCATTTATAAGCTATGTATGAAGAATAAAGGTGGTAAAGACTTCTGAGGCATGATGGAAGAAACAGTACTGCGAAGTAATAGAACTAATATATTTTTTCATCACAATGTATTTGTTACATCAGAGTAGACAGGCATTTATTATTCCATAAATAAATCCATAATCTGTAAACTGCACATAACCCCCCAAAAAATTCCATACTTAAACTTTTTCTTCTTCAAAGCCTGAACTCACGTTCAGCTTCTACAAGGCCACACATACAGCAGCATCTATAGATGTAATCTCCTGTTCTTTCCCTTCTAACACACACAGTTTGCACACTGAGTTAGAAGCCTTTCTCAATTGTCATCTGAATTGGTAAAAGATTTTAGTACAAATGATATGCAAAAATTGACACAGGGGGATGTCAACCAGAAGAAAAAAATACCCTTATGAGAAGGGCCCCAGAAAGGGTGCAGAATCTCAGTCCCTGTTGGTTTGAGACCCAAGAGAAAAAAAAATAAACCAACCCTGAACAATCTTGTCCCAGTTCAACACTGACCTGGTTCTCCGCAGGAGGCTGGGAGACAGAGAGCATTCAGGGGTCCCCTCCAAGCAGAATTGTTCTGTGAATATTTAGTACTTTACAGCTACTGAAGCTAGCCAGTTCTGCTTAAGAAAAACAAAGACCATGGCAAGATACATAAAAACAATGAAGACGACAGAAATACTACAAGCACTGCAAATGCCAAAGCTTTCTAATGTATCTTAGATTCCTGGCAATCACATACACCTCCCCTAAGCAGGCATTAATTTTCTTTGTACGTCTGTCTATGCACACAGATAAAGGAATTCCACAGTGCTAAAACAGACAAAATATAGACAAAACAGACCTGCTGCTAGCTTGAAACAAGTTTTGTTATTGCTGTGTTAAGCAATTTTTCCTCAAATACCTTATTAGCATGTAAATTTTTGTCATAATTTAAAATTAAAGTAGTTACTGACATGTGCAAGGTGAACTTTTACATCAATATAACCTGTAAAATGTTACAATTATAGTAACCACATTCACAAGGAATTGATATACGTTATTTCTATTTTAATTCCTTGTATACAAGTGATATAATTGCATAGTACACACTATACATATGTGTGTGTACACACAAAAAGTTTACATTTATATATACACATTAGGTATTATTTCAAAGCATTCTGGAAATGTAAGCTAAATGAATATTAACAGGAAATTCCACACTTTTCAGCACTGAAGTATAAAACATTTTGGGTGGGGGATTATGGATGCAAATTTACATTCATATTGGATATGATCCAATACTATAGATTATTTTTTTTCTTAACCTTTATAATCAAATATTACTGGTGCATTTTTTGAGTCTTTCTTCCCAGATAACTAATTAGAATAAAAGGCAATACATATCCCCAAGTATTCTGCAACAGAGGAGGCCAACTTTCAGGAAAGATAATGTTACAAGGCCTCCTTCCTGAACTGAAGCACAGAACTGCTGTTCAGTGTTTTATCTCTATAGGAAAGGGACCCCTTATTTTCCATCTCACCAAATCAGCAGAAATGTGAAGCCACCACATGATACATGGCATCTTACCTTATGTACCTTCCTGCTCCTGACTGGCAATCCCCCTGTAACTGCTACCATCAGCCTCTCATTTATGCCAGCAATGGGACTGGGGTAAAATTGTGTCAATATATGAGTTTTACAAAATCAAGGACATTACCCTACATTTCAGTCAGCTTTTGGTAACTTTAAATCAAGTGCATCAGCCCTAATTCTACAAGGCTGAACTTAAAAATCTTGAATAAATCAACAGGGGAAGAAGTCCGTTACAAAGGACACCAGTCTCCAGGATATAAAAGAATTTAATCCTAAATTTTCAAGACACCCACAATGTTCTTTGCGGCTTTTGAAGAGGTACCTGTTACTATTTGGGGCAGTTGCATTTAACCTGTCTTTCTTCCTTTGCAGGCTTCTCTTCAGACAAATCAGCCTACCTCTACATCACCAGGAAGGGAAACAGTTTGACACACTGCAGTGTGATGGCTAGAATCAGTTTAATGCCCACACATTAGTTTCTTACACAGGAAAGGGCTATAACTATCTACCTCCCTCATTTTAAGATATCTTGAAGGAAGCCTGGATTCTTATAGTCCATCATTCATTCACTCTACAAAAAATTCTTATTCTCACATTTTTCTGGAGCTGAGCATTTAGTGCCTTTAAGAATGTGCACACTAAATGAACTACTGTATTTATTTTAAATGTTAAGTCACAGACCACCAGTGGATACCCTGTTTGACAAAGTTTACAAATACCTTTACTCCAAGAGCCCTGGTGTGCTGTCCCAATGTGTTATGCTACACAATACACCTGCATCTGGTTATCACAAAAAGTTTTCAGCAACAGAGCAGACAGATAACAGACTCTTGTAGAAAGGCCCTTTTCACTACCAGTCCGTTAGTACAGGTCAGCCATGTAAACACAGGCCAGAACCACAGCCTCTTTCCCAAACCCAAAATGTCACACAGCTGGTACAATTAAGTTTCATGTCCCACATGGAGTCACAAGAGCAAGAGAAGCTCATTCAAAGCTACCACGAGTTATGGCTGCTGTATCACGCAAGCATGAGGAGGAGAAAGCAAAAAAGTCTCAGGTCTAAACTGAACAAATGTTATTTTTTTCCCCCTTACATGCATTGTACAAATTTTCAACAATAAATTTAAAAAAAAAAATTCAACTTGCCAGATTACTTCAAGCAAAACTCAAGACTATTAATTATTCCTAATTAAGTATAAAATTTCAGATTACTTACTGAGAAAATTCCACAATAAAAACTAAATTTTGAAGGAACATCATTATATGTAATAAACAATATGAACAAAAACTGATCTGGACAATATTAAAGAGCTTAAACCAGTAATTCATCCCTCTTTTGTTGCGTTATTGCTCGAACTGCCTTGCACTTACATAATACTTGAATTCTGGGGGGCTCACATTTGTACTCCATCACAGCTAATATGGATTTCAACCTCCATACATTATATAAGTTCCCTTCCTGAGGCTGTCCAGAGGCAAGGAAGTCTTATCACACCTTCAGTCAACCATATTGCTACCTTCCTGTAGACAGCCTTTTATCCCAGAGTATGCAGCTTGTATTACACAGCAAGTAAACAGTTCTTCCAGTTTCTGCTTGTGCCCTCATAAAAAGCAAGCTACAAAGATAATTCTGACCTTGAAAGCAACAAAAAAAGTTTTCTGTACGTACAAGAGCAGACAGCTGAATGCTGAGAGCCAGTACACAAAGCACACTACCAGACCGCGCTGCTTCAGACAAAAAGATGACCTGAAATTCTCCAACCTGAGAGCTTTAACAAGAGCCCAGATAATTTTTTTTTTTCTTTTGAGACACATGGTAGGGAAAAGGAAGACAAAACTGCATCTTTTATTAAGGCCCTTTAAAAGCATACAGGACCTAGTCAGCACAGCTGGCTTCCCCACCAGCCCTCCCATTCAGCTCCTCCACAGCACAGGCTCCCAGCCCCAGGGCAAGCACCAAGCAGGGGCCTGCAGCCAGGACCTGCTCT
This sequence comes from Pterocles gutturalis, assembly GCF_000699245.1. Taxonomy (NCBI): domain Eukaryota; kingdom Metazoa; phylum Chordata; class Aves; order Pterocliformes; family Pteroclidae; genus Pterocles; species Pterocles gutturalis. Next base: position 5,662 of record NW_010132569.1, read on the forward strand.
TTGCCCACAACCTTCCCTTTTGGAAAGGCCTTTCCCCTCCCGTCCTTCACCTCAGTCTGGAGCTAAGCCAGGCTTTGAACTCCCCAAGCAACAGCACTACTTTTCTCCACATAGTTCTCTAAACAAGCACAAGTGTCCGTGATACCATTTTATGCATCTAACATTTCAAACAGCTCACACATAGCCAAGATACAAAAAAAAAGAAAAAGCCATGAAAACTAACTGAAATCCATTCTGTTAAAAGTTTAAGGTAGCATGAAGGGAAAAGCTGTTCTAACGTTTAACTAGCTCATTATTTACATATTAAGTATCAGTCAAAACAGGTAAGCAGTTTCAAAATAAATACTTTGGTAGAGGCAGATGCCTATTCACACGAATGGCAGTGATCATGACATATGGCAACTTTTTACTAACAAACAGAATGCAAAGCCTACACATTAAATCTTGTCCCACTGCTGATCAACTAGCTCTTTCTAGACCAAATTTCAGCATCAGCCAACCTCCATGTTTACTTTAAGAGTAAATTCTGAGTGGCATCTAGTTGTCAAAGTGTTTTTTCGAGAGGGAGTGAGTCAAGAGGGGGGTGGTGTGTGAAAGCAACAGAAACTATCCCAGGCTAGTTAATTATTCATTTCCTTTTTTTTGTTTGTTCTCCCAGAAACCAAAATAAAACTAGAAGCAAATTTAACTTGCATTCAGGACAGCTATTTTGAAGATCATTCAGTGAACTACAAGGTTTGCTGACTGCAAGAATACAGAAAGTCCTCACTTCTTGAACAGTACACAGAAATTCATACAGAAAGCAAACAAAACCACAAAATCCCACTCCCTAAAAAAGTCACACAAAATACATACACACAAACAGTGCCCCCCTCCATCAAATCCATGAATAGCATACCTTGGACAGAGTTGAACAGCCAAATTAAACTCATTTAATTTACAGCTTTGAAGACTGAAGAACAAATGCTGCCATGTTATATGATAGCTTGTAATTTTAGCTTGTGTTTGCAATCTCCAGTATTTGTGAGCTATATGGTCCCATCCCACCAGCTCCATACAAACTTGCAATATCCTCTACTCCCTCACCCCTACAGCACTCATGAAAACTCTTAAGTTTCAGTAATATGCAACATGTTCCAATTAATGCATTTTAATAACACTGAAATATTAAGAATTATAACAATGATACATAATCAGCAATTGGTATGATGCATTTTGCTCCAGAAATACTTTTGTTCTCAAAGTTTACTTTAAGATACAACCCAGATGCACCATAGACATTACAGGTTACAGGAATCATGTAAAAAAAAAAAAAAAAATCACTTCTAGATTACTACCAAGTATGTAGGCCCATCTTTCTAAAAATCTTTTTCTTTGTAATCAATGCTCTGCAGTGATTTTCCTCCCCTTACCTTGTATTGCACACCCACAATACATACTACAGATTGCTCTCTGTATAAAAAGTACAAAACAAATGCTTACAAGGAAGATGAAAAATGGTTCCAGTGGCAGGAGAAAGCATGAATGAGATAACTAGTGTAAACAGCAAATAGAAGATGCAACACAGAATATCTGTTAAGATCTAAAAACACACAAAAAGTTTGTATATTTTAGTCTTTCATAATATTTAGTTAATTCACAACTCCTTTGCAATAATCATGAGGGTTTTGTATTGTCAGAAATTTATCATAACATCTTTTTTGTTTGTCTGCATTTTTGTAAGGTGTAAACATTTCCCATAATATTTGGCATTCACTGGAGTACTGACATGATAGTATCCAATACAAATTGCATCATGAATAGCACAGAAACTATTCTTTTAAGATTTGACGGTTACTTGTATTTCCAGGAATTTAATAAAAGGCTGTTACGTGATTCTACGTACTACTGAAAATTTCTTAGGGATATCTAGTCAGGTTATCAGAACAGTAACAATTAGTGAAGAGTCACACTGAAATAGGCCATTATTCTACCTGAAGTTTGATAGCCATCTTACATATATATGATGCCATTATTTAAGCTCCTTGCATTTGACCAGCTCTCTCATCAGCTACCACAGCAGAGCACAAAGGAATGAGCCAGCAGAAGCAATACTGCACTACAAAAGTGGAGATTCTGTGTGAGCTGCAATTACCATGCCACTGCAACAAACAAAATAATACTACGGGTTGCAGTTACAACCTATTTGTTCCAGTCATCTATTACTTAAAAACCTCACCCACAAACACCCACACTACACACTTCTTCATAGGTGGAAAAGAGAACACAGCAGCGAAGTCTGACACTTTCTGAAAGTTTTGGCACAACCCCTAGAGATGGTCTACAAATCTTCATTCCCTATTTCCTTTTCCTCTGCTCTCAAGTTTGCTTAGGCTTTTAACCCACCCATCACTTTTAGTTTTCTTTTTGTTGAGGCAATGAAGCTTTTAAAAAGTTGCAAAATAAAGTTATTTGACAAGACACGCATTGAAATTTATATTACAATAGGCACTGTGTGTGTACATGCATATGTGTGTATGAAACCCCAGTGGCTTCTGCCAAAATTTGCTTTGGCTGTCTTATGAAAGGTAAAGAAAGCAAAGTATATTAGAATATAGGGGGAAAAATGCACACCTTGCATAGCCTGGCAAATAGTAAGCGGTTGATTTACAGACATTTATAGCTATTTAGCCCTCAAAGCTTCATATTGTTTCCTCCCCAAAGTCTATAGTGTCTCATACTGCATGAACAGAAGCAACTACACATCCCCCAGTTGTCCTTCCCACTTTATTCCATATTACAAAGGGACCTTTCCTGAGCTTATCTGTCAAGACCACAATTTCCTCTTCACTTCAATTTCCTTATAGTTTCTTTCATAGTTTACAAGTGGATCAGTTGATTAAAAGAATATAAATACAAATAGCAGGAGACAAGAAAATCTTAAGCCAAAACATCTAACCTAACAAACGATGCATTCATTGCCAAAACACAGGTAACAACACTAGTGCCATCTCTACTGTTTTCTAGATGCCTGCTTCCATTCTTACAGATTATTAGATTTGTATACTACCATGTAAAAGCTCATACCCCACTGAATTCTGAGGTTTCTACAATACCTGTTCAAACCACAACAGGAATAGCACCTTGATGAAGCTCAAGTGAGACCCAGAGCACTCTTGACTTTAACAGTTTTTCACTTCCCTCCTATCTTATCTGTTAAAGCTGTTCATGAAATCTCAGTCTTGGTCAGCCTATCCTGCACAAAGATTTAGAAAGCCAGAAAAGTCATTTACAAACTGCAGAGGATTGAGTACTTTCTTTGCATTGACATTTGAGAATCAAAAACTTCATCAAAACATTTGATTCAGGAAGCTAATCCACTACAGACAGATTTTTTAAAAACACAACACCTTTTACCTCCACAAAAAAAACCCTTTCTGGTTTAAAAGAAATATAAACATCCAGACATCTGAAAAATTTTACCAACATGTTACCATTACAAAGGATGAAACACATTACAAAACCAGCCACAAATTACTGTTTATTCCTACTTTTCTGTTACAGTTTCTTTGCCACAAGAACAATTGGTCCCTCAACAAAAAAAATAGCTTATGCTTATTTTTCTCCTGACCATCACTTGTGCTTTTGCATTATCAGAAACAAAGCTAGGGTTTGAAGCCATCATATCAAAGTGACATGCTTCTCTGTGCCAGAAGGAAACTTTCAGCTTTCAACCACTGCAACAAGATGGTAAACAAGTTGTTTTAGTAATTTTAAGGTTTTATGCCATTGTTCCTCTGACCCAGTTGTCTTACTATCCTGCTTCAACTAGTAGCACTCACTGGAGGTACTAGGAGTACTGCTACAAAAAAATCCCCACAAACATCAAAACACAGCACAAGCAATTTCTGGTCTTTATTCTCCTGCTTCTTCTCAACTAGTCATCATTGCTATGGCACTTGATTTATGGAACACCAAAGGCTACAACAAATACCTGTTCAACTCAACAATATGTATATATTGTGTTTGTATTAAATACTGTAACAGACACAATGGTAGGCATCATGTTGTTTGACACCTATCATGGACTAGTATTGACAGAATGCCAGAAAAGGTTCCAGAGTCTGAAAGCCTTCTCTCCTCTGACAAATCCCTGGATTACTTACAGTTCCTGGCAGATAACCCACAGAGCCTGGGAAAGATAGCCAAGAAAAAGATAGAAAGCAGGAGAACGGAACAATACAACAAAGAATCTTGACTTTCTCAGCACAGCTGTTGTTTTGACTGGACAGATGAAACTTAGTCTGAAAATGTCAAAAAGAAATACAAAGATCACTGGAGTTTACCACTGTCCCATTGCTTTCGTTAGCACAGACTAAGTGTTGCTGCTTGTATTAGACAAACCTCACTAGGCATTTCAAGCAAATTTATCTGCGAATAAATCTCAGCAGCATTTTTACAATTACTTAAACAGCCAAGGACATACACTGCTGACAGCAGTGGAACTGGAACAATGCCAAGAGCAAACTTTGAAGCTGATGACCCACAGTAACCAGTAGAGTCAAATACCCAAAGTCCAACCTGTTTCCTCTCAGTAAAGTCCACAAGTTGCACAAGTGTGGAGTCAAAATTTGTACTTCAGTCACGGCAACATCTAAGGGACTTATGCAAGTGCACCTAGAAGCTGTCTCTGACCTTTCAAAATGTGAAGACTATTGTTCCAAAACAAGGTTTACATTAGAAGTACTTGTTTATATATAAGCAAATGCTACTGGTGAGCAATATCCTTTTTGCTGCAAAAATGCTTAGTGCAGATGCTATTAGACCAAGGAATTCATCACTACAAGTTCTGTCTGGGTTGGAGTGGGCATCAGGAACCATCTGCATTATAAAAAGCATGCTCTTGCACCTATAAGCTGTATTCACAGTAAAACCACTTCTCCAATATTGTATGCTATACTGGCAATGTCTTTCTGCATACCAGACCTACTTCAATACCTTCGTTTTTTGGTTTCCCTGTCAAGTAATGCCATGATTATCCAACATACACCCCAGAACTGACTAAGCATTTTTGAGAAAACCATGTTATAATTGAATAACATTAACTGACAGGTACTGGATTTGCAGCAAACTACACTGAACCCTGCTGCCTAAGGACAAAAGCTGTTGAGAAGGGTATCTGCAAAAGAATCAGATCTTGACAGGATTGGCATTTCCTACTGCTGTAGGGCCTGGGAGATGTTTCTGTCAGAAGTCATTATGGTCAAAATGTTCTACAATGACACTTAATGGATGTAATCGCCATTTACAGCTACCTCCATTTTGAGTGAGAAACCAAAGTCAACCATGACTGTTAGTGAAAGCTCAGTCTGATGTCTACTTTGATGACAATACATTATTTATCATATTAGGGAAGGTGATGCCTTACTTGTTCTGCAATCCAAAGACTGACAGCTCAGATGAACTTTTTGCTTCTGGCATTAAAGAAAGTATATTTTTTGTTTATTAAATTGTTTCTACTATTTATTGTTATACAAAAAAAAAAAAAATAGCTCAGTCAAAATACATAATGGCTGATAGTCACACTCAAAGACATCATGCATTATCTTATAATACTCAGTCCATAACTTCATGGTCCAAAAGAGATCCTATTCGGGAGGCAAAAATATTTTAATCCACTCATTGTTATTGTGCAGTAACAACATTCCTGGTTTACTGGCTGTGCTAAAATAATTGACATCAAGTGCTATTTAGCTCCAAATTTGCTAAATTAAAAGTGAGAATAATCATTAGGTCTATTTAGGTACCTAATATTTCAGTAAAGCCTTTCACTTCATTTCCGGAATTCACAAGTTGTAGCTGAAATACATAAATCTCCATACACAAATTGACTGTGCTGTTTTAATTTTACCAACTGTGGAACCTACAGACAGCTTCTACCAATTAAAATTGTCAAGAAGGAGTTTAACTTCTGCACTACAAACACTACTTTTTCCATGAACAGGATGGAAAAGTGGCAGAATTCTTTCCTCAAAAGAAAAAAAAGTGTATTTTTTGAACAATCAGATTTATAGATCTTCTGCTGATGACGTTTTTAATGGCAGCATCAAGGAACTTCATTTTTACTATCCAACTGGAAAAAAGGTTCAAAAAAAACAGCAGTTTAAGTTTAAACAATACACGGATGAAACCTGTTGAAACGCACTCTGAAATGCACCGTACTGGAAGCCTTGCAGAAGACTTTGCATTTGAGGAGCTGGTGACCTTGAAGGGGCCCTTTCTGCTCTGTTGGGCCTAGTTTTGAAAAGCCTGAACACTAGCATGAGTAGCCAGTCACTGCATGAGAATCAGCTGAAGTGTCCTGTGTCAGTCTGTGAGGACAAAGTGAACTTGAAATTAGCTTATGTGTCATCTTCAGCCCTAAAACATGCTCAGATTTGCCTCTGAAAAAAAAAAAAAAAAAAAAAAAACAAAAAAAAAACCACCAACCTTAAAATCAGAGAAAAGACAGCTCGCACTGTCAATCAGCATTCAGTTCATGCCAAATTCTATGGACAGAGAAGTGGAATTTATGGAAGTGACACAGCTAAATTCTCCCACAATGTCAGTATCTGGTATTATCACTCTAGATATTAAGTCTGGTAGTTAACATCTCTAAGTTTCCCCAGTCTTGCCCTCCTTATGCAAACTTGAGCTTTTTATCCAATGTCCATCTTAGCAACATGAAAAAAATACACATTTCATACATTACACTCTTACACACTGACATCACGATCAAAGGCCCCTTTCTTGAAAAAAAACTGTGCCACACAAGCTAACAGAATTAGTACTGTGAACTTCTGAGGAAAGTTCTACATATACCTACCATAAAAATTACATGGCATCTAAAACTGAGGGCAGGGGAGAGAGATGAAGGAGGAGTCTTCAGTTTTGTGGTGTTTTTATTTACATTAATTTATAGAGTTTAAGTGAAGTAACAAATAGTCAGATTTATGAACTCATACCTTTATTTTAGGATAACAAATAAGAAGTAACTAGAAAAATATTTTCTGTCCAGAATTTTTTGATGATGCAAAGAAAATCCAGAGAAGTTTGGCAAATAAATCTAAATGCTAACAAGCGTTATCTATAATTTTCTGTCTGAAAGAGCTAATCACTATAATCACATTCAAATTACACTGCAATAGTATTACTGTTTAAAAACTGTTTGCTCCTATTTAGACAAAACTGTTAGGAGCTCCATTTTTTTTCTTAAATACTTTCCAATTGTTATAAACAGCTTTAAAATAAAGAAGCAGTATTTTGAAAAAACTTTTCAGGTGCTTATGAAATTAAGCATTAATGAACTCATTCTTATTAGAAAACTCACACCAAATATGCCATAGACGAAGTCAATTAACTCCATAAGCTACAAGTAAACTTGCCAATGAACCCAGTGGAGGCTGGATACATACACATGCTAACTACAAACTCCCCCAAAAAAGCTCTGTGTATATACCCTTATAAATTAAGTAAATAAAGTGTAATAAATAAATATATTTTATGTGTTTTCCCCAAAAGCTATAAACGATGCTGTACAGCAAACAAACAAGGTAGCTTTCACACTCAAATCAAAAACTTTATGCCACTGAAAGCTGAGATACAACTGCCTCAAATTTTCCAGACTAAGAAACTGCCACCTGCAGATCAAGCGGCAGCATCTCCACACAGGCCAGGCACAGGCCTTTCTTTCTAAAGCTTCAGGGATCGCCTTTTTTTAGAAGGGGTGGGGTGGGCAAGGCAGGAGCAGGCAAGGAGGAAAGAGGAAAAACACAAACTAGTCTGATACTGTCACCACTTTAAAACCCTTTATCACTAGGCTTTCTCCCTTGCTTCCTAAGAAAACAAACAGTAATGCCTGTTTTGATTTGCCTTCTTTAAGTGAAAAAACTGCTCAGACGATGGATACACACCAAAGTAGCTAACCTTAATGCTACACTTTGCTGCAGTCTCTCTCCCATAACTTTGAAGCTCGTCAATTAAAAGGTTCTTTTTCTGCTGGTTCTACATGCTGAAATTAGTTCAGTATCCCACACGTACCTGCACTGTTGTCCAAAATAACTTCCCAGCAGTGTCAAGAAAGCAGTAAAGAGCTGAAGAAGGAAGCAAAGGAGCAATGAGGGTAGTATCCCAACTGAAAAAAAAAAAAAAAAAAACACACGGGGCAAGCAGATACAACTATTTAATCTTCTAACTGGACCCAAGGGAGAAGATATTAAAGACACCATAATATTTGCAAGATTGAAAATTTAAGATTTCTACACTATTTATTTTTAAGCGATATTTTTCTGAAGTCACTTCCTGTAAGTAAGTCAGAATGAAAAACACACAGAACACGTATGATCCCTATTGAAAGAAAGGAAAACAAAAAAAGCCTTTGCCAACAGACCATGCTTCACTGGAAAACCTCACGTACATGTTCACAGACCCCATGCTATTGGCAGTACTGGACACATAGGGTCTACTCCTGAAAACAGAAATAGTTTAGTACAAACAATATCCATGTATTGAACTTGAAAGATACAGCAATCCATGAGCTTTCCAAAGATTTAAAGCTTGGAAGTTCAGGTCAACTGAGATAGGATTTTTATATGTTCAGACAGTAGACTTGGCTCATTCAGCATGCAGAAGTTTTACCTTCTTGTCCACTACTTTAACATTCTCATTAAAAAAGCTGCAGACCAAACAGACCCTGAAGCTGTAAAGCATGTCTTGGTTTCAGGTCTGTTCCCTCCTTTCTTACAAAGGAGGAATTTTTTTTCCCCATTTCTCCTAGGGATGCTAAGGGTTCTGGGGAGCGAGGAAGGCAACTGCAGAAGGGCAAGAGAGAGAAAAGATAACACCAGATGACAAGTTCAGTCAAAATACAAACTGACAAAGGATTTGAGAACTGACAAATCTACACTAATGCACACAGTATGAGCAATAAGCAAGAGGAGCTGG
>NW_010132570.1:0-10318 GCF_000699245.1 Pterocles gutturalis
TGCCAGTTTCTTCACGTGGTTTTTTTTTTTTTCTGTAAGAAAATGAGGTTCCCTTCCTTTCTGCATGCCTGCCCCCGGTATTCCTCCTTTCCCTGCCCAGATAAGCCCCTCCACGCACACCCCACTCGGAGGACAATTCTGCCTGCAGTCAGGAGCAGGCAGCTCCCCACGATGCTTGCCCGAAGTACTTTGCAATAAAAACCTGGAAAACCGTACCTCCCTGCTTGTCCACAGGTGTTGGCCATCCTTCACTCTCAACTCTCCCCAAGTCAGTACATCCTCCCCAACAGCATGTTTAACAGTGCAGCTGAAAACAAGTGGCTGGGTCAACTTTACCAGGCCAGCTAAGCACATTTATTTTTCAGAAAGCCCTTTTATCACCACTTTCCACAAGTGGAAGTGACTTAAAAGAATTAAAAAAAAGTAAAATCACCATTCTGCTCACAGTCTAGGCTAATAAGGGATTGCCTTTACTTGTATACTGCTCTGCTATGCTAACTGTATATGCCACATCAAAACCAAAACCAGATTATTAGCAAGAGATTGCACTTCAACTACAGTTTTTACGTATTTTTATACAGTTTAGGTATTCCAGCTCCACTGAAGTCTACATGTATTTGCTTTGGTTTAATAACAAGATTACACCCAGTGTACTTTGCCTGTGAGGACCAGAACTTGTGAACCCAGCTTCTGTCTATCAGTCGCTGTGTTCTCACAGAGCTCTGCTGAAACAGAGGCAAGTCATGAACCACCTCTGCTGAATTATCTCCTCCTAGTCACTTTTGGAGAAATGATACAAAGTATATACAAAACGGGAACCTAACAGTCCGTTAGTGCCTTTATAAACTTATTCTCTTTCTGAATGTTGATCTTAAATTCTGAGCTTTCCTTTTCAGTCATAGGCTGTGTTAGCACTAGGATGATGGCTGCTTCTCACTCAGCCTGCAGAGACACTCTTAATTTTGGCCTCTCAAAGCTCCTAGTTTTTACCAGTGGTGAATATTCAGGCTTCCTTATACAACTCCAAACCTCTTGATTTAGAATCAGGTAGGGCTGAAACTGTAATATAATGTAACTGAGCTGAGGCTATAACACGGATAAAGAGCATGATAACTGCAGGCATAAGGTCTGTCAGCTGTAGCACCTGTATTTACTTAATATGGTCTGACAATCCTGTAATTAACTAATTTCAGTAAAGGGAACCCAGGAACTAGCCATTTCTGCCTGATGGTATCTCATGGTAGCATGGCAAATGATGACCTGAGTACAACAAAAAAGAAAAAGCCAAGTACTGCATATGTTAAACACCCAGTAAATTTTAGTTGGTGCTAGAAAACTGGCAACACTAATAAAAATAACAAAAGGAGAATCATCAATAACAAATGCAAATGCTGTGGTAGGCAACCATAAAAAGGAAACAAATCTATGCTACTGTCCAAAAACATTCCCAAAATAATTAAATTCACAGCTACATATTTAACAATTAGTCAAAGGGATTAACAATCAGATCTGCTAGGCATGCTGTAGCACCTGTAAGTGATAAATACTGTCAACCTGATTCCTGAATCTTTAATTGGTTAAACTTCTGAAAGAGAAAACAAAGTATAATACATCTCTAACTCAACATTCTTGTCTAATGCCAATATGCTCTCTGGGAAAATTAAAAAAAATCAAAGAAAAAGCATTTAATAAAAAAATTTGGTTCTAAAATTCAGTACAGTAATTCTTCTCAAATTTAACATCAAATTGTCTGCTTGAGTTCACGGACCTGAGCAAACCCCTGAAGTTTTACATAAAGGAACAACGTGGCATCCAATTATAGGATCAGGCTCTGCATGACTGTAACTGATGTTGACAATTCCCCAGGACTTCTCTTCAAATCTATTTGAGAAAAGATTGGCTGGATCTGGAACACAAGGAATCGGTCACGGGCAAAGCTAAATTTCATGCTTCTGTTGCTAGCGAGACAGAAGCAAGCAGAACAAGCAATGACTGTTCCTCTAATAAGGAAGGTAAAATACATGCTATTGTACACAGCTTAGATGTAGTCCTTAAAATTTTGTCAAGTTGACAGTGGAATCCTTCACAGAGTTTACCTGCTAAGAAATTAGAACTGAGTTTTCATCTGCTGTTACTTATAATAGCAGCCTACCAGTACCTGAAGGGGGCTACAGGAGAGATGGGGAGGCACTCTTTATCAGGGAGTGTAGTGAGAGGACAAGGGGTAACAGGTATAAGCTGAAAGAGGGTAGATTTAGACTAGACATTAGGAAGAAATTTTTCACTGTGAGGGTGGTGAGGCAGTGGCCCAGGTTGCCCAGAGAAGCTGTGGATGCCCCATCCCTGGAGGTGTTCAAGGCCAGGCTGTATGGGGCTTTGAGCAACCTGGGCTAATGGGAGGTGTCCCTGTCCATGGCAGGGGGGTTGGAAATTTATGATCTTGAAGGTTCTCACCAACTCAAACCATTCTATGATTACATGTTGTTCTTTCTCTAATACCTGAACTAGACGCAGACTCTCATATTTGAGGGAGACCTGGAGAAGAGTGGAAAAAAAAATGCTACAGTAGAAGAACAACTTCACAAAGCAGGTCAGTGCTAATTAGACTGTACTTTAAAACAAAACAAACCTATACAAAAATCGTAGTATTCAAATCACTAATTCCACATCATTTCCCTCCAGAGACAACTTCTATATAAACTTCATTGTAGCAAGTAGCTTGCATTTATTTTGCAATTATTATTAACACGGCTAGACTGCATAATCTTGAAAGAGTCCTGCACATTTATTTTAAGCATCATTACTAACTATATAGTTCTTCTCCCAAAACATGACTCACAAAACCATGATGTGACACCTTACTTTTCCAGGATAGCAAAAGCTCTAATTTCACTTCAAACTATATTGTTATTGCTAGTTTTGAGAAGAGAAATACAGCACCAGTTTTTCCAATGGAGATACATATGATAATTAAATCAATCTCTTTTCTTTCCCTGTGTAATCTGTTCATATATAAGGAACATAATGAAGAGTTCTTCCTCCTGAACAAGAAGTCTGACTTAAAATTGAGATATATAGCAAATATTGCTTTTAAAAAAAAAAAAAAAAAGCATTGCTGTTTTAACAAAAGCCTCAATTGAAAGCTACACCTAAGATGTTAAGAATGTGCTACAGGATGATCACTGTGTTCCTGCTAGGTTTTTGTCCTTTTTCCTATTCTCTTCTCTAGCAGTTCCCTAAAAAGGCTGAGCACTTACCTGAAAGAAAAGTCTCTCCCAGAACAGGAGCATTTCCCTCTGCCACAAAACTATAGTATTTACCATGAAGTATGGGAAACAAGGGGAGTGTGCTCTGGTTGATGCAGAACTGAGGAACTTAGTGCCCTGGTTGTAGAGAGGTGGATACCAGAACATTTGCAACATAGCCATGTAGCCATAAATACAGCTTACATTAAAAAGGAAAGTAATATGTAGAAAGACTTCCTCAGAAATATTTTTCTACTCAAACACTTTGGGTTAGTTACCTGTAATAAGGGCCTTATTTTCTTCTTTTGTCCTGCTGAGTACAGTTTCACATATATTGTTTTCCTCCCCATCTAGCACAGTGGTACAATAGCTTCCGCAGAAGAAAGTAAAATAAGGAAAGTAAGTGAATCACAGCTTGCCCATCCACAAGAAAGATAAGAAGAGCTTGTACTCTGCCTGACTTCCTATGAGGAAAAGAAAATATCCTTTCTTTTTTCACTCTATGTAGTTCATGTACACAGCAGTGTCTATAGAAGACAGAGGCTTATATCCTGCTATTTCTCAGAAAACAATTTAAAAAAGCCACCTGGGTCACCACCTTGGCACCTAAAGCAGACGAAGCACCTTCCTCACCTCAAACACATGGGTTACTAAGAGTACCTGATTCATGCAAAGCACCTGAAATACTTTAATCACTTCAGCCATATCAGTCAACCACCTCATTGACTCATAGGCAGGGTCAGACATCCTTCAGTAGAAATAATTCCACCTTATGTATTTGTCCTAGGCTTGGGGAAAGTACTACTGAGCTACAAATAAGCATCTTCTAGCCTAATACAGTTTGTAACTCTGTATATTAAGTACTAGTTGACATTAGTATGGTAGGCTGTAAGCTACAGCTCTTAAAGACTAGCTTTACACAAAGTTCAGGTTTCACTGCCGTAGGGTAGCAACCCCTGGAAGAGAGTAAAGAGCAGAATTAGATGTTTTTTCCATTTCAGTTCCATTTGTATGCTTGAGCACCATTAGACAAACTAGGGAAGTACAGCATTAATTCTCTAGCAGCAGTAGAGTTCATAATTAAAACATGAGACCTTTAAACACTCTTTAAAATTGAAGCACTTTAAATAATTAACACATTTACACTAGAGTATTACAGAAATGAAAATAGCAACTCTTTTTTCATCAAAAACAAAACACATACTTTGTCTCTTATAAGTATATTCTAATTTACATTACCTATTTAATACAGAAGCATCTAAACAGCAGATAACTACAACAGGCATCTTCCTGCTGCTCTTGTCTTCCAAGTAGTATTGGAAGAAAAACACACCTTAGATAGATAACTTAATCTGCTTGATGAAAATAAAAGAGACAGGTGACAAAAAACCAAAGGTCTGAATTTCAGCTGTGCCTACTTAGAGAAGGGAAAGATGGGGTAGTTCATGGAAAGGAGATAGTTACTTATTTCAAAGGGTGATTAAAAAAGAAAGGATTGTTATCTATTATAAGGAGATTAGAAGGTTTTGTTTATTTGTAGATTTTCTTTTTTTTCTTGAATGCTGAAAACTAAAAGTCTGGTTCTGAGGTTTTGTAGCTGAGGGATTCTGACATGTGTGTTCTTGCTAATAAATGATATAGCTTGTCTACTTTTGTCTGAAAAGTATGGTTAGCTCTGAGGACAGAGAAAATTATGCTGTGGTTGTACTTAAGAACATGTTAGTTTGTAAGTCTTATGCGGGGAAAAAAAAGCAGTAATACTTATAGCTGATGTATTATCAGCAGTCTTTGGTCCTGTGCTGCTAGGTAGCCTTTTGATCACTGATCAAGATGAATGCTCTGTTTTAAAGACTCATGTGAAAGAAAAAAGTAGCTTTATGGCTTCTGAAAATAGAGTTATGCTGGGACAATAACTAAAGAAAGGGAAGTCCTAAGATTGTCTAGGAAAAGAGTTCATATTCAAGGTACAAAAAGATAAAAACTTGTACTATTTAGTTAACTCTGACTTTTTTTGTGTGTGATCAGTCTGTAGCTTATGTAATAAGTAAGAAAAAAAATCTAACTAGTACTTACAATTCAGATGCCTATAGTGACATGATATGGCATAGAATCATATAATGGTTGGGGTTGGAAGGGACTGTAAAGATCGTCTAGTTGTAACCCCCCTGCTATGGGTAGGGATACCTTTCCCTAGCCCAGGTTGTTCAAACCCTCATCCAGCCTGGCCTTGAACATCTCCAGGGATGGGGCAGCCACAGCTTCTCTGGGCTCCCTGGAGCCTTCTCTTCTCCAGGGTAAACAATCCCAACTCCCTCAGCCTGCCCTTTTGTGGGATGGCCTCATAGCAGTCTTTTATTGTAACATCCAGGGTTTTTTATTAGTTTGCTTTGTTCAGGTTGTCTGTGCACCCTGTGTACTTGTCATGTTCCATCAACTCTAAAAGCTGAGATGCAACTGTCTGAAGTTGCAAGTAATGAAACTCTAAACCCTGAAGTTTATGGTAACCTATGTGTTAAGAGGAGTACAAATTAACTCAACCCTATCCTTCCCTGATGTAAAACACAGTATTTTGCATGAAACTATTGACTTCAAAGGCAGTAGTACTATCTTTCACCTAATTGAACATTCCTGAACTCCATTACCTGTGAGATTATACTTGCGGGGAGTCTTGGGTTGTTTTTTCCTTTTTCTTCCAAATTTCAGTGAGAATACTGAAAGTGTGATGTGGGAAGTAATTAATATTCCTAGAGAGAAACTTAGCTAATTATGACACAGGAGAAGTTTAGAGAAACTAGCTTAATTCAAGCAAAAACTGATAACTGAACTATGTCTGTATTTAAACAGGCATAAAATGTCATCTTGGTAATTTTAAAAAAGGGCTATATAGTCCTTGTTTCAGTTACCTCCTTTTGTTATACAGCTACAACTACAATATGAATTGCATGGACAAACTCCTTATGAAGTATGAGCTTTAGGTAAAGGCATTTTGAAAAGCAGTGTTACTACTTCTTCACTGCAGATTTCATATACACATCTTTTACATACAGCTTTGACAATGTTTTTGTGCATTTTATTGTTCAGTTCCAGTTTATGCAGACTCAGAACTTCATAAAATCACTGAAAGATTTTTGCCAGCACAAGTGTGTTTTCTTTGTTGTTATTAATTAAGAATGGAAGTCCTCTGTTCCTGGATGCATTGTTTGAAATAAGATGCATGCTTTGGAACTGGCAGGAAGAGATGAACAAAATACATATTCTGTTCACCATCATCTGGTCTTCTAATGTAGTAAGCAGGCCCTGGGGAGTTATTACGCTCTGGCAGGGTTTATCGCTTGGTGGTGTATGGACTGAGCAGACGGGATCTTAGCCCAGCACAAGATGGGCGATAGCTATGCAACCTCCCAAATAAAATAATAGGTCACCTTGTAAGTACTAATCTGCATTAAAAACTTGTCAGAACCTTAACCTGTCACACTATGTTGTCCTCTCCATTGAAATTTACAGGGTTCTCTGCAGAACAAATCCTCTGTCTTCCTTTAATTCTTTTCCCCTTTTTTTTTAAAAAAAAAAAAAAAAAACACCAAACCTCTCACTTTCCAGTACTTCTTTGGGATTACTGAGTATGGTAGGGGCCCTTGTTTTAGGTGTGGAAAGTGCTTTTGCTGTCTTCATGCTTCATGCACAAAATTATGCTGGAGGTTTGTCGTCTTGAGAGCTGTTTTGTTTTTCTCATGGAAAAGTAAATGACAGTAAGCTGTCACCAAGAGTCATTGTAGGAACAGCAAGAGTCGGATGTTTAGTTACAAATCTGCACTTTTCCTTTGGTGTGTGGCTGTCTCCAATGGGGACCAGGCTGCCCTCGACAGTGTGGTGTGCAGGTACCAGTCTTCAGCTGCCCTGGGGAAGGGACCTGTGCTCACGTAAGAGGCAGAGGTGGCTGCTCTGGTTAGTTAGCACTGTGTAGTGGAGTCTTTCTGCCAAAGTCTAAGTATTGGTGAACACTGCATGTAATGCCTGCCTCTTTTCCCCTGCAGCCCTAAAGCCAGAGGACCCAGCCATCTTTTCCTCTGTCTGTGCAGCTGCGGGGGAATTCAGGCAGCTTACGCAGAATAGGTCAGAATGGGTTTTCAGTCTTGGTTATCGGGGGCTCCTCATCCAATAACCTCAAAGACAAGGTGGCTGTTATTGTGAATTCAGTTCATTTTACTCTCAGTAAAACTTACATATTCATTCCCTTAAAGGGCCTGGATGTAATTTATGTTCTGTTCCTTTAAAATAAAAACAACAATAAGATCCTGCTAAAAAAATGGAGGAAAAGGGAAGAACAGAATGAATCTTGATATGCACACTGTAAAAATCTATTATGGCTCCAAAAAGTGGTACATGGGTGTGCTTCAGTTTGCTTTCACTCCTTCACCTTTGGAAGTGGATAACCTTTTTTCTGGTACAATGTTACTGTGTTAGATGTGAAAAGGTCCCCTGACATCATGTGGCTAATTGGGGCTCCTCAGTGAATAGGATCTGGCCTTTTAGTGGTGTCCTGAATGCACTATTGACTTGCTGACAGGAAGCCCTGTAGCGATAACAAAGGAAGAAATGATTCAGCAATCACCGGAAAGCCTCCCTTGATTTCACATCTGCTAGTCCATCTATTTCTATGCTGGCTGAGCTGCCTTCACATGAGGGCAAAGTCTCTCATTGTTCAGCACTTAGTACTTTTTTTTCTTCTTTCTTTCTTTCTACTTTGAAACATCACATTTTCCACAGGCAGTATCAAAACCAAAATAAAACAACTGCTAGGGTGATGGAGCGTCAAATAGTATAGACTACTTCTAGCTGCAGCGGAAAATGCATATGTGAAGACAAAGTGCTGTATTATGAATGGCAGGGTGATTTCCAAAATTAGCTTAAAGTCCAAGGGATTAGGGTATTGTTTTACTGAACCGTGGCAGACCATTACGGTCTTTAGGGCGACTCTGCTGCAGCCCCTTAATAGAAAAATCCCAAATCCTGCTTTAGATAAGTTGATTTTGGTTTGTTACTGTAACAAAGAGGCACTGTTCAAAGTTTAATATGCTTTTGATTTATATTACCATACCCAATGTGCTTAAGCAGCTAAGAAAATATTAGTAAAATAGTTTATTTAAAAAAAAGAAAGCAATAAAGCCAGTTGTCTTGTTGATCCATGCTGCTTGTGAGAGTGCAGTGTATGCCAGCATGCTTAGCATGATTAGGAAAATTCTTTTGCTGTATTTGGGCAACGTGTACAACAGGGAATTTTTATACTTATCTGGATGAACTCAAAACATCAAATGTTCTGGTCCAGATATTGGAACACAGTCAAAATTAATAAATATGCTAGGAGGTACATAAATAAGAACAGCTACCTAACCCCAATATGTTTATTTTAAAATGCATAACACAACATAAAGGTTACATATCCTTATTTTAATGCAGTTTGTGGTGTAGGAACATACAAATTACCATATGAAATCAAAGCAGTTGTCCATATACTTTGTCATTTCATCTCCTAATTAAAACAACAAATCTGAGGTATCCCCGAGGTTGTGTTCTTTGCCCTAATTAAATCAAAAGCAAAATACCATTTGCTCTGCCTGTTCACAGAGAATGCTGTCCTCGTCCTGAAGCAGCTTAGCTTTTCCACAGTATGCGTTGAATAACTAACTCCTTGCGCTACTCCTTCTCTTCCAGCTCTTTTATTTTTTCAAAGTGTCTGTGTTTTATGTGACACTGTATTGCTGCCTGGTTTACGGGGTTTTTATGTTCTTAATTTAGGCCTCTGGATTAGTTTCCTTTTTGTGAGGGGATGTAGGAGAGGTAAAGATTGTTCACTGAGTCAGCCTCAAGGTCTGATGTGAAAGCTTTCTGAAGGCCCAGGGAAACATTTGGCAGACTAACTCTCCTGCAGAGGTGGCAGGGGTGCAGTTCTGTGGCAAAGGCACGGGAGCCCAGCAAAGGCATGTCAAATCTCAGATTAATCCTGCCTGGGGAGAGCATAAAATTATTCTATTTAAACTAATGAAGGTAAGCCCCAACTTTAAGTCGTATCTTTGGAAAACAGTACTAATCACTCACCACTGTAGGACTCTGTGCATGCCAGGAAGGGAGTGACCTGGGGGAGGGCAGATGGCAAAATACACTTTCCTCTGTGTCAGTCTCTGTAAATTTTGGCAGGGCTCATGTGGAATAAAATGTTAAACTGCTGTCAATCTACAAGTGAAAACTTTACCCATATACTCCAAAGTCACTGTGTTTCCACAAGCATGACATCCAGTTGTGATCATCAATGGGATTTTTCTGGAGGGTGGCTGTGCACCTGGAAGGCACGAGGCACTTCATAGCACAAGGCACTTTTGCTGTTCCCAGCAGAAGTCGCACAATTATTTGTTGGGAAGCATTGCAGCACTGTTTCAGAAGTTTTCCAAACATTTTATAGAGGAAAATGTGACTCAGAAACACAAACCCCTAGCTGAAGGGAATGTCAAGCTTTAATTATGGCTTTCTTGCTGTGCATAAAAGGTCAATCTCTGTTATGGAAAGTTGTGAATAAAAGTATTCCCAAAACTTTAGGAGAAGAGCACCAGGGGATGGGGAGAAGAGAGAGTGCATGCATTTACAGAGCAGAATGTTCCCTGTTGATCTGGAATTGAGCTGTGAAAGTGAAATGAGGATATAAAGCACCATCTTCATTGCTTAGGGAGCTTCATTTGTCACACCTATGAGAACTGTTTGAATTATCAGTGTTTCTTCATCGTCTGACAAATTTATCCTCATATTTACTGTTTCATTGTCTGTCTCCTGTGCTGACAGCAATACAAACAAGGATAAAGTACCAATGGATTGCGTGTGCAAAAAGGCACTTTTCTAGGGGACAAGTGCAAATATTTACTTGAGAAGTTGAGTCTTTTATATATAAATATAAATACAAATATACACCCATGCACACATATATAGCATAGAAACATAAAAATATATACCTCTATAGAGACATTCATAGAATAAATATATAGCTCTATGAGCACGCAGACCTATATCTACGTATAGATATGATC
>NW_010132571.1:0-914 GCF_000699245.1 Pterocles gutturalis
AGCCCAAACCAGTCTGTGATTCTGTGATGCTATGAAAAGCTGCCTGCCATTGCTCTTCTGAAATTTGCCCTGACTCTTCCTAACCCTGGAGGGACACTGCAGGTGTGACAGCTGGCTCTGTTCATAAAGGCCAAATACTCTCTGAAGCGTGAATTCCCGCCGTCTTTGCCTCCACTCTCATCGCTTGCAGTGCAGGTGACCTACAATTACATCGTCTGGACAACAAAAGCTGGTGCTCTCCACGGGACTGATGCTGCCAGGCAAACGGGACACTGCCTTTTCTTTTTTATGACCTGGATGACAGGCTGTCACCAAGGAGTCTGGATTTAAGTGGCAGCTCTATCCCCACGTTGGCTCCTGCAAGGTGAAGTGACCGAGCGTGTGTCCGTCTCAGCGCAGCCGCTTTCCCGTCGCACTCAGCAGGGTTGTTCCTGGGGTCTGGGGCTGTCTTCTTGAAGGACTGTATGCCCTGCAATGCCTTTCCCTGCATTTTTTCCAGATGCTGCTTTTTTTTCTTGAGACAACATCTGCCGGTTGTGGTGGCCAGCTTCACCAGCCATTCATATTTGCTTAACTCTTGATAAAACATGGTTTGCTGCTTCCTAATTAATTCAGTCTGTTCCTCTGCAGCCTTTTGGGGTCACAGCCTCCAGTAGCCGCCTCCCAGCACCCTGAAGCTCACAGCAGCTGCTGCAGGCACCGTGCAGGAATATTTCCCTCTGTGTAGCCTCCCTGCAAATTGTGGCTCAGAGGTTTGCAGAGCCAGAGGCGATATCTTTGTATTTCATATCCCCAGGGATCTCTTTTTCACAGTTTCCTCTTTGACATCCTCGCCTTTAATTTACTGATTTGTTGAAATCCCGTCTCTGCCTGGTGCAGCTCCACGGAACAGTGGCGGGAGGAGCCCGCCGCCT
>NW_010132571.1:945-6373 GCF_000699245.1 Pterocles gutturalis
GCCGCAGGTGGCCTGGGTGCTGTACGCAGCCCTCCGCTGAAAAATGAAAATCTTACACTTTTAGATGTTTGTCAGAATCCCGGGAAGGGGCCCTGAGCCCTGCACAGGCTACTGAAAACACGAGCTCACAGATTCCCAAAATATTTTACTCTGTTAACAGGCTTCTGCTGTCTCCACACCCGCAGAGGTTCTTTCCTGGCAGGGACTGGGCTTCTTTTAATTAACCAGCCAAGGTGAATCGTTAGCCGGCGCTGTGCTGGTGACATGCTGGAGGGGAGAGCTCCCGAGTGCTGGCAGCTTCGCCCGCAGCTGGCAACTCCCGCCTTCCTCAGCAGTGCTAAAGCCACTCTTACAGACCTGGGCAGGAGCCCTGCAGAAATGGGGGGGGGAAATCCGAGGAAAACTTCAGCTCTTGCCGTCTAGTTCAACTAGAACATCTCATTTAAGTCTTGCCATCCAGAGATCAGATGGTTAAAGGGTCACCTAAAAGGCAAAGTGGGGGGGGGGTTGTAAACTTAAGGAATTGTCTCATTAAATGTGCAGCTTCCTACAGTCAAGAGGTAAAACTTTGGAAATCTTTTCAGCATCCTGGATTTTCCTCCCCCCCTGCCCCAGTCTGGTGAGAATGGCATGTGTTGTGTTAAGGCCCCATGGCTGGTTCAGACACCGTAACTATGGAGGCTGTGTGAATTCAAGAGCTTCTCCCTCCTCCCCTTCTTTCCAAAGTTCCTCGGCATAAATTGCTAATTCATGTAAAACTGGATGTTCTTGGTACAAGATGCTAAAACACATTATTGTTCCTGCCACGTTCAGGTGCTTGTATCAAGGTGAATCCATTCAGTGCCTACATGTACTAAGAGACTTCTAATGAAGCAGCTTTTGCTCGTTAAAAGTGTCTTGATCTCCTGCCCCAGAGAAGTGAGATTCTGCCTCTAGATGTGAGTTGAGTCCCCAGCCTTTCCGCCACCGATAACACCAAGCAGCTGTCCTTACAGCTATATATAGGATAAACTCAGCAAACGGTCTGAATAGCACACCTTGAAATGCTGAACACATTGGAGACATGGGGAAAAACTGACAAATGGTCTGAAAAAAAGGGGAGAAGGGCTGGGGAGTAACCTTCTGACAGTGATTTATTCAGCTAGCTCTAGTCGTGCTTTGCAGGGGCATGGCTGTTAGTCAGTCAAAATAATCTTTTTCTTCTGTGTAGGAGTGTTTTTCCTTTCTCTGCTAATAAATCCACCTACTGTCTTGTAATCCTCCCGATCCCAGTAAACAACACTTAATCTTTTAATTGGCATGTGGTAGGAAAATGGAGGCATCTTGGTTTAGGCTGGTGAGGCAGAGCCGTCAATCAGCGGAGTTATCTACTGTGTACTGTAATCCTCTCATTAGAAAGCTGTTAATCAATTATAAGTTAAACAGCCCAGGATTCTCTTTGAAAGATTAAGATGGTTTTATTCTGACAGCACAGCCTAATTGCTAATGATTTATCATGGAAATGTTGCTTCCCGAAAAACTGGAGTTTTACTATCTTGAAATCTCCAGTCACTGCAGCTACCCAGCTCCCATGGCTTGAGTGTAACTAAACTTGAAGTGCATCCAGCTTTAATCTTGTCGTTTAGTTTGGTGGTTTTGCCATAATTATCAGACCTCTTTCATGGAAACGGCCATTGATCTGCCCCATCCATGGGGCTGGCTTGCTGGGCACTGGGGGTTAGGTGGGTCCTCTGGATCTCTGCCATGGAAGAGGAGAGATGCAAAAGAAAATGTGCCAAAAATTCTGGATGTGGTTATAAAGCACCTACAGAAAAAGGGGGGAGGAGCTGGCAGTAGTGCAGTATTTCACTTGACAGGGACCAGGAGTGAGTGAGGATTGTGATTAAGGCAACTCAGCACCTCCCTGTTGCTGCTGTCCTTGTCACTTCTGTACCAAGGACTGGCCTGAAAGGTTGCCCTTCTCCCTTGAATTTATCAGGTCTAGGGAAGACGTGGATGGGAACGAAGCCATTCAACACATGCTGTCTTAGATAGCTTCTGCCGTTACCAGCAATGAAATACAATGAAGGGTGAACATAGTTTAAATTTAGTTTAATTTACAAACTTAACACAGAGATCTGGAGTGCAAATGGTGAGAGTTGTTCTCGGTTTTTACTTGATTTGGATGATGAACTAGATGATGATTGAGCTGAAGGCCTGTAGAGGACGTAGCAGAGCTAATAAAGGGAAAAAGGAAGCATGAATGCAGCAGGAGTAGGTGGTTGGAAAGGCTTCTTGGTTAAGAGCCATCAAGGGCAATGGAATCGTGCCCATTCCTGTCCCCCTAGGGCTTGTCCTCTAAACAGCTGCACACAGATAGCTGTTAGTCGCTCAGGAGCCCATTAAAGGAGATTTATGCTGTTATTCTTTGTAAGTACAGGTCTGCATATCCCAGTGTTGCAAGCCTCATAGCAGATTGTGCTGCAAACGATGGGGCATGTATAGAGCTGCTGACAAGTGGGGAATACAAATACCTTTGGACTTCAGCATCACAACAAACTGGCTAAGGAGCCTGGTTAGTTGGCAGTGGGGTTCTGCCCTTGGAGCAGAGCAAGCTCCTCCTCTTGCATCTGAACCAGCAGCGCTGTGCTGCCTGATGGCTTTGTGCTGGTAGTTTGTGTGCTCCACTGTCCCCTTGGTCTGTGGAGCTCACAAGCTTCAGAAGGTGGAAAAGGGCAGAAAAAGCAAACCAAGTAAACAAAAAACTTCAAGCTGAGTCTCAGATGTGCCTGATAGATGAAGGAACAGAGGCAAGTTGTGCCAGGGGAGGTTTAGGCTGGATACTGGGAAAAATTTCTTCCCCAAAAGAGTGATCAGGCACTGGAACAGGCTGCCCAGGGCAGTGGTGGAGTCACCATCCCTGGAGGGGTTCAAGAAACGTGTAGATGTGGTGCTTCGGGACATGGGTTAGTGGGCTGGGTGGTGTGGGCTGGCAGTTGCGACTAAAGCATACGTGCACGTTGGTCCACCCCAGGGCTGTGCTGGCAGCTCCTTGCTGGCCATCTCTGCCCAGCACCTTCTCTTCTTGTGGCTGCTGAGCCTTTTTCTCCACACTCTCTCAAAAATTCAGCTGCTGTGCAAAACCCACAGTAAGAGTTGATAGCTGCTGTAGCCTTCGAGGCTCCCAGGCTGCATTTATCACTGTTAGAACTTCAGAGACCTGCCTGCCCATGGGCATCCTCCCATGGGTCATCAAACCTCTTCCCCTCCGGAAACTTGTCTCTCTGTGCTTAGCAAATGCTGCTCTGGTATCGGTGTTTGGGCTCCGACTAATTAATGCAATCGTGTTGCATCGGGAAGTGGGGTGGCTTAGCTGCGTTCAGCCTTTAAGGTGGGGTTTTGTGGGGGGGGGATGGATCCTGAGTGTTTCTATAGGTGATGCTTTTTTTCCTGTTGTACCCATTCTCTCACTTAGCCCCTCCTTTCAATTTCTTTAATACAGAGAGTCCCAGACAAACAGAAGTGCTCAGGTGTCCCCAAGAGATGCAAGGAGGGGACATTGAGCAGGGGTTACTGCTTTAGCCTGGCAATTTGAAGCTGAATGTTTGATCTGGAAGGCAGCATTTCCAAACGCTCTTTGAAGAGCACCAATTAAGGTTTGACATGTGATGTAACCTGAAGAAGATGGGGTTTATTTTCTTCTTCTTCTCTCTGTGGGTGGGGAGATATGGGTTTTCTTCTGCAGCCCTCATTAAAGACTTCAAGCTGGATGGGAACGAGTGGGATATATTATGGTGACAGATTTAATGGCCAGGTCACAAGCTGAGGATGGTGGGAATAAGGGATTGTGGTTTCCCAAGGAGACTTTGAAAAGCCGATCAGTTAACCAAGAGGATTTAAAAAGACAATTCTTTCCAGAGTCAAAGTTGAGAGATTTAATTGGGGGCTGCACAGCAAATGTGTCTCCATGGCATGATGACAGCCAGCAAAGGGCACTATGAAATATTTACGGGGCTATTACCTAGCCAAATAACATCGGCTTTATTGGTAGTGCCTTAAAAGTTCTTGCACTGGCTTTTCTGGACCATGGAAATTGCTGGATGCTACCAGCTAAAGTAACAAGTGATGGGACAAGAGGAAACGGCCTCAAGTTGCACCAGTGGAGGTTCAGGCTGGATATTAGAAAAAATTTCTTCACTGCAAGAGTGATGAGGCATTGGAACAGGCTGCCCAGGGCAGTGGTGGAGTCACCATCCCTGGAGGGGGTCAAGAAACGTGTAGATGTGGTGCTTCGGGACATGGGTTAGTGGGTTGGGTGGTGTTGGGTTGACGGCTGGACTTGATGATCCTTGAGGTCTTTTCCAGCCTTAATGGTTCTATGATTCTCAGCTGTCCTGGAGAGCTGCAGCTGTAGCCATCCTGAACGCTATTTCAGTTAAGACGTTATATTAATGTATTTTCCTTGCTGGTGGGTCAGTCTTTGTGCAGAACTGCCCTGATGTCTCTTCCCGCTGAGTTCATGACACAAGCCCCAAACCAACTCAAGGCTCCTTGTTCAGGTAGGTGCTGGGATGTCCCTGGGGTCTGGCTCACCTGCAGCGCTTGCATTCGTAGGTAGCAAACATCAAAGTGCAGAGAAAGCCAAAATAGCAGGGCATCCTTGAGAGGTGGTAGCTGTGAGTGCTTCATGGCTCTGCTGAGATTTGGCTGCGCTGATACCTGCAGACAGGGACACCAATAGAGCAGGTTTACAGGGGAGGGGGGAGCTTCCCCTGCTGCAGCGAAGCCACGAGCTTGTGGAGATGTTGCTGTGTGCATTGGCCCAACCTTACTGTAATGCCATGCTCCGGTTTCAGGAGAGGTGACTATCTACAGGAAGGTCTTTTCTGTGCAGAAGTGGCAGCACGAGGCAGAGCGAAGGTTCCGTTAATAATTGCAAGCCAGGGAACTGCTGGATGTTGAGGGCGTAACACCTAGGGTGCTTTTTGATCTCTCATGAATATCTCATGTTGCTGTCTCTGGGAAACTTTTCAGAGTAGATCCAGCAAATCAGTATTCCTCCTGCTAAATTCTTCACGTTGTTTTTGCGGCAGAGATTAAATTTTTAAAGTGCTTGGAAAGGACTTTTGCAACTTGGCTGGCTGGAGTGGGCTGGCAGGTGAAATGGGTGCAGCTGACTGCAGGCTTTGGGAGGGACTCAGCTGGTGTGCAGCAGTGGCCACGGGACACGGCTTGGGCACAGGGACAAGCTCCTAGGGTGGACGTTTGCATTTTGAGTGTTGGGAGTTGAACCCTACAATGTGTGGGACTCCAACCGCCTTGTGTAGCTCTCTTCTCCTTCAGCACACCATGCTCTCCGCTCTCACGCAAAACAGCTGGAGGGCTTGAGGCTCTGGTTTGAGCCTTGTGTTGAAATCCTCGTGATCACAGAATCACAGAATGTTAGAGA
>NW_010132572.1:0-431 GCF_000699245.1 Pterocles gutturalis
GACAAGGAAAGGGGGACTCCAGCCGCTACCCCGCTTGCACCCGTTCATGCCCAGAGCTAGCTTGGTGACCCCCCCCCTGCCCCCGCCCCAGGACCAGCCCTTTATTTCCCTTCATAAAAAAATCATCGAACAAAATTTCCACCGACTGCGTGGGGACAAGGACACCCACAGAAGCAGCGTCACTTTGCAAGTGCCACGCTCCCAGCCGGGACGAGGGACGGCACAAGGAGCACTTCCACTTTCTGCCTTTTCCAGCTGCCAGCTTGGTGTGGGGACAGGGGACCACGGGTGGCCTTGGCATCACAGCGCCTCGCAGGGCTGGTGGCAGAGCCCCCACAACCCCTGTCACCCCCCCAGCATGGGGACAGGGACCGAGGGTGGTCTCAGCATCACAGCACCTGGCAGGGCTGGGGGCAGGGGGCCCCCAAGGC